>NC_061118.1:29006061-29031154 GCF_002878395.1 Capsicum annuum | reverse complement strand
TATCATTTCTCATTTTCTTTTTCATTTTTATTTTTCTTTAACTTTTTTTTTTCTCATATTTATTTTTCTCAAATTTTGTTGTTATTTATTCTTCTTTTTATTCTTAACCTTTTTTTTTTGTCTTTTTTTTCTTTTTTTCTCAATCTCATTTTTTTTATGTCTCTATTTTGTAAGTTCTTTTTTTTTTTCTTTTTTCTCAACTTTTATTATAGTTTGCTAATAAATAAAAAGTTGGATAATTTGCAAATGAATCTCCTTATTTTGACATCAAAGCAAATTTAAGGGCATTACTTGTTTTTAGGAAGTCCTTTGGGATAAGTCTTTGCCTTTAAGGAAAAAATTATAGAACTATTCATAAATCAAGACACAATGTGGTAGAATCAAGTCTTGCTTGTGAAGCATAACTTCTTGTTTGAAAATTCTTGAGTTAAGTCTTGCTTCTAAGGCAAGAGTTAAGAACATCTCATAAATCAAGAAACGATGTGGTAGTGTCAACAGTTTTTCATTGGGCGTAACTTATTTTTTTGAGAGGTTCTTGGGATAAATATTGCCTTAGTGGCAAGACAAATAGCATCACATAAATCAAGACATAATGTGGTAATGTCAACTCTTACCCATGGGGCATAACTTGTTGTTTAAAAGTCCTTGATTTATAAAATATCTCATAAATCAAGACACAATATGATAGTGTCAAATCTTTTCCATGGAGCATACCTTGTTTAAAAATTATTGGGCTAAGTCTTGCCTCTAAGGCAAAAGTTATATAACATCTCATAAATCAAAACATAATGTAATAGTGTCAACTCTTACCCATAGGGCATAACTTGTTATTTGAAAGTCCTTGGGTTAAGTATTGCTTTTAGGTCAAGAGTTATACAATATCTCATAAATCAAAACACAATGTGGTAATGAAAACTCTTGCCCATAAGGCACAACTTGTTGCTTGAAAGCCCTTAGTCTAAGTCTTGCCTATAAGAAAAGAGTTATAAAACATCTAATAAATCAATACACAATATGGTGGTGTCAACTCTTGCCTATGGGGCATAACTTGTTGTTTGATAGTCCTTGGGCTGAGTCGTACCTCTAATACAAGAGTTATAGAGCATTTCATAAGTAAAAAACACAATGTGTTGGTGTTGACACTTGCCCAATGTACGTAACTTGTTTGAAAATTCTTGGGATAAGTCGTGCCCTTAAGGCCAGAGTTGTAGAACATCTCATAAATGAAGACATAACGTGGTAGTGTCAACTCTTGCCCGTGGAGTATAATTTATTATTTGAAAGTCCTTGATCTAAATCTTGTCTCTAAGGCAAAAGCTGTAGAACATCTCATAAATGAAGACATAACGTGGTAGTGTCAACTCTTGCCCATGAGACATAATTTGTTGTTTCAAAGTCATTGAGCTAAATCTTCCCTCTAATACAAGAGTCGTACATCTTAAATGAAAACATAATGTGGTAGAGTCAACTCTTGCCCGTGGGGTATAATTTGTAGTTTGAAAGTCTCGGAGTGCCTCTAAGGTAAGAGTTATAGAATATTTTATAAATCAAAACACAATGTGATAGTATCAACTCTTGCCCATGAAACATAACTTCTTGTTTGAAAGTCATAAGTCTTGCCTCTATAATGTAGTAGTGTCAACTCTTGCTTATGGAGCGTAACTTGATTAAAAAAATTGAAGAAAAGAAAAAAATAATAAAAATTACAAAAAAAAGAAGAAAATGAAGAAAGATATATTTTAAAAAATAAATCAAAGAAAAAAAAAAAATACAAGCTGAGGGGAGAAAAGAAAACAAAAATAAAAGTTGAAAAAAAAGAGACAAAACAAAAATAAAGATTGAGAAAATTTTTTTAAAAAAGAGAAAAATAAAAATCAAAGAAAAATTAAAAGGAGAAAAAATTTAAAAAATAAATAGAAGTTGATAGGAGAAAAAGAAAAAAAGTAAGAGTTGAGAAAAGCTAAAAAGATAAAAAAAAATCAAAGTAAAATAAAAAAAGAAAACTTTTATAAAAAAAATAGATGTTGAGAGGAGAAAAAGGAAAAAAAGTACGGATTGAGAAAAACTAAAAACCAAAAGAGAGATAAAAGAAAAGAAAAAATTAAAGTAAAATAAAAAAGAGAAAAAAAAAGTTGAAAGATAAATAAGAATGGAATTGTTTAGAAATATTTGAGATATTGAGGGACAAATAGATAATTGTTCTATATAAAAAAAGAAAGGAGATTAGTTTTATAACACCATTCTTACGAGGGACAAAAAAACAAAGTCACCTATTATAAAGGTCATTTATGTAATTTACCATTTTAAGCCAACTTCTCCCTTCAGCCACTCTATTGCAATCCCTCTCAAGGCCCTTTTCCTTTTTGGGCCATTTCGGTCAATACACACATTACTTTTTTCAGACTTTATTTTTAAATAGTTATTTTTTAATGTCACTATAATTTTCTTTTGAGCTAAAAGTTTGCTTTAATTATTTTTAAAAAATACATATAATTATATAAAAATTCTATAATCATTGTATATATTATGTACCTGTAAAAGATGTATGTATAGAAACTAGATAGAATATGTATAGACATTGTATAATTATTGTATAAAATATATATTTGTATAAAATATATGTAGAGACTGCATAGAATGTTATATAAATATATGTAGAGACTATAGAATGTGTAAAAAAATTATATAATAGTTATATAAAACACATATATGAACAATAATTGTAGCTAAAACTTGTATATAAACTGTATAATTGTTGTATAGAATGCATATAGAAAGTGTATATTTATTATATAGAATATATTTTTGTATATGATGTGTATAGGAACTGTATAAATATTGTATATAATGTGTATCTAAATCATTAATATTTTATAAGATGTGTATAAAAATGGTACATTTATTGTTATGATGTGTATATAAGTTGTATCATTATTTGTGAAGAATATATATGTATATGTATAGAATATGTATAGTAATTGTATACCAATTATATTGTTAAAAATGATACATCAGCTAAAAGAATAGATATATATATATTTTTAAAAACTACAAAATAAAGCATAAAGACAAACCAGTGGAAAAAAAAGGAACAGTGAGTTTTTATTTCTAAAGAAGTGTAATAGCGCATTTAGAAAAATGAAAATGTTAAACTCTACTTTTATAAGAAAAATGGAAAGCGATTTTTTTTTTTTAAATGGAACCAAAAAATAAAAAAGAAAAAGAAAAAGAAAAAGGAATGGAGATAAAACAACTGAATTAGGAATTAGTTTTAGTGGCTAATTACAGGTTATTAATATGAATGACTATTTTGGTGGAATTATTTTAGATTGAAGTGTTATTTTTATTATTTTCCCTAGATAATTTACCCATTTGTATCCACTTTACCCGTAGTTATTAACTATAATCTTAACTCAATACATTTTACAAAGTATTGAATATATTCCTTTTCAAGAGTGGTATGGTAAAATTACTCTATTTTTTTTGTTTTTTCTTAAGAAGTATGCTAAGGCAATACAGAATATGTAAAGATGGACAGAGCGAGTAGTTATTTATAGCATAATATTTTTCTAAATATAAAAAAATATTTGTATTTATTAATGTGTTTATAAAGAGCTTACTTGTTATAAAAAAACATGATTTTATGTATACTCTAGCTCTATACAAACACAACCATATCTGTCAATATCTTAATTTAATTTTTAGTTACTTGTTTGCAAAAAATAGGAAATGATGAAATATGTAAACCGTAACTAAGATAATGTAGCATCTAAAAATTAAATATTATAATAACATGAACCTGCAATCATTTTTCGTTTTTTTTCATTATTTTCTTTCATTTTCCTTTTCCTCTCGTTACCTTGTACATACATGGATTACACCCCAAGTTATGCCTATATTCAAGCAAATTCTTTGATTTTCTAATTTTATGCAAAATACTTCTGAAATTATTTTTATTAAAAATTAAATAACTCTTAGTGTTTTTTCCTATAAATTTAAAGAATTTCAATTAAAAAAGAGAGTGTGCAGAAGAAAATATTCTTTACACAAGAATTCGTATAGCTTTTGATCAAATATTTTATAGAATTTGTGATCCTTGTTTTCTTTCTTCTCCTTTCGACCCGTAATATTAATGTAAGATATACATATATATGGTATGGTGTCGATCCTACCATAGTGTGGGGCTTCCCCACACACATTCGAAATCTTTTCAATTCTTAACCGATCCTTTCAACTTCTTGACTTAAGTTGTACATCATTAAGACGTCTATTTAATTGATGAAAAATAATCTATAAAAGAAATTTATTACCAACCAATTCATTTTCTTGCTATTAGATTAATAGTTACGCAACCAATTTTCTATTAAAGAGACTTTAAACTGCACAACTCTATATTAGAACTATTAGATATCCTAGACATAATGCTAAAGCAGAAGTTTATGTCTATATAGTATTTGATTTTTCCAAGGTTATGTAGGAAAATATAGATGCTTACCTTGCAACACCAATCACTTCGTCTTGTTTCTTTTGTCTCTCATAAAGTCGAGTGTTAAATCTCTCTCCCTTTCTCTCGTCTCTCACAAACCCAAGTTGAGTGTTAAATCTCTCTCCCCCGTCTCTCATAAACTCAGGTTTTTGGGAGGGGTTTTACAAGCACTTAGATACGGTCTTTTCGAACTTGGAGACCTTCTGTTTCATTCAGCTGGAGAAGGATGGTGAGGCATCAACATAAAAATGAGGGCTTAAGCCAATTGTCCTGTCTAGTTTAGAACAAGGTGGATAATAATTCCTCCTTATTATCTGCATACCGTCACTGAATTGATCTCTCGTTACCTTTTCATCCATCCTTAAAGCCTTCACCACTTGACATACAATGGTCATCGCTAGGCTCTCGGTCTCTTCACGTGTATATCAAGCCATGCAGAATGCAACATTGACAAATAATATCAATACTGTATACCAGATCATTCAAAACGATTTATATTATAAATAAAAAAGTGCCTAAAATGCCCTTCTACTATCTAAAATGGTGCAAAAATATCCTTCATCTACCTATTGGACCTAAAATGCCCTTCCCGTCTACCTATTGGATCAATTTTACCCTTTCATTTAACAGTTGCCTATTAACCCCACCTTATTTATGACATGACATATTTCTATTGGACAATTAATATTTAATTAAAGTAATTAATTTTATCCTCAAAAGCAACCCGACCCAACTTAATAACTCGACCCAACTAAGACCCGCTCTAATTTCTTTAACAAAAAAGAAATCCCTATTCATCGATCATAATCTGCTCATCTTCTCTCTTTTCTCCACTCAACCATCTTCTCAATCAAAAGCGTAGACTGATGGAGTAACATTCTTGGAGAACTTATACTACAGAAGTAATTTTACTCTTTTTCAAGTAAGAATTTTTTTTCTAGTGTTTTCAATTAAGATTTCCAGTTAGGCTTTAGGGTTTTGTTTTTGCTTTCTAATATTGTCGCCAGTCAATGTATATAGATATTTCTGTATTGTTTCATGTGTCATATATTTCTTGTAGTTATTTCTTAAGTTGCATGATGTTAATGCTTCCAATTACTTATCACAAATTAGTTTTTTTTTTTTATTGTTATCTTAAATGAAAGATTGACTTGTTTTTCCAACATTTATTTTGTGTCTGTTTCTTTGTCTTATATGATTTTATGGATGACTATATGACTATTAGGTATGTCATGATTTGATATATTTATGGTTGTTAGGTATATGATATTCTTTTATTGAAAAAGTGATTCTTTTTTATTTGTTTTTTGTATTGCATTCTCTATGTGGCCCCTATTCCTTTACCCCTTTATCATCGTTTGGACAAAAAATATTGAAAGATTCCCTGTTTTTTACTTTCTTTATTGGTTGCTCATGAGTTACTTTCTATTTGTTTTATGTTTGACATGTGACCCCTTCAAAAATGGTTGAAAAGATTGATGTGGTCTTTAACTATGGGGAAAAGTGGATCCTTACTCCTCAGGTTACCTACTTTAAAAAATGACTCATCTTTGGGAGAGTATAATCCAGATTTGCTCTCATATATAGATATATTTTCAGAGTACAGTGAAAATTTAGGTTTTAGTAAGGTGAAACAATTGCTATATACATGGTCATTTAGTGGGTATTATCTCTTGAGGATGATGCATGAATTAGAACTTTGCAAACTGCATTGTCAACTCAATCTAATTTGCTTAAACTTCAACTAAGAGGGTGAGAATATTATCCTAACTCCTGATATTAGTCAACATAATGAACCTTTCTCTGCAATAGTTGATGCATTAACTGATGGTGAATCAAGTGAGGAAAAGGAGGATGAAAATAAGCTTGTAAATAGTGATTGCAATAGTGATATGTTAGAATTACTTAAGAGAGAAAAGAAAAGATAAATCAATAAGAGTCTAGACAAATGAGCTTTAAGGATCTTTATGAAGCAAAAATATTGTGATCTTTTACTCAATTGTTAAAAAGAAGGTTCTTAAAGTTACAAAAAGGGACCTTACTAGAGTTAGATATAGGTGTGATGTTGGTTGTCCTTTTATATGTCTGATATCAGAAGTTGATAAAGGCCAAGGATTTGAAGTTAAAAACTTATAAATAGAATATGCATGTCAACCATGCTTTAAGAATAGAAGAGCCACACAACAAGCTTTAGGATACTATTTCAAGAACAAAGTCTAGAATAACCCTTAATATAAGGTGACTGAAATAAAGAAAAATATGGATAATAGATTTTCACTTAATGTTAGCTATACAAAGATGAAGAGGGTTAACAGAATTATCTTAGAGAACATGGAGGGTAGATTTATTAATGATTTCAACAAGTTGGAATCTTATGCGCAAGAGTTGAGGGATACCAATTTTGGTTCTGATGTGGTGGTAAACATTTCTAAAGATGCATTAGAACAAGGTAAAAAAAGATTTTTAAGAATGTATGTGTGCTTTCAAGCTTTGAAAAGTAGTTGGAGAAGTGGTCTGAGACCACTCATAGGGCTGGATGGGACATTTTTAAAGGGAAAATATAAGGGAATTTTACTGGTGGCCCTTGGAAAAGATTCAATGAAACATTTCTATCCAATTGTATGGGCGATGGTGGGTAGAGAAACGGCTAGAACATAGAAGTGGTTCATTAGATTATTGAGAAGCTCGTTAGGTTTGTCGGATTGTGAAGGATTGACACTTATGTCTAATATGCAAAGGGTAATTATCTATCACTTTCATTATTTTATTTTGGTTTTTATTTTGTATACACTTGAACTATTTTTACTTGTGTTGTTAACTTGAACTATTTTTACTTGTGTTGTTGATTTTTTTATTATTTCAGGGGTTAGTTGATGTTGTTGGTCAATTGCTTCCAAAAACACACCATAGATGGTGTGTGAGGTATAGAGAAGCTAATTATGCCAATACTTGGAGAGATGGAGAGATAAAGAAGTTAATCTGGTAGTCTACTTAGTGTACACATGCAGAAGAATTTGAAGATCAACTGAAGAGAATGGGTTCTGTGTCTGAACAAGTAGTCAAAGATATGTTGTGGTACTCTCCAAAACACTGGTTTAGGGCCTATTTTTACACAGAGTGCAAGAACTTCACATGTGAAAACAATTTCACTGAGTCATTCAACAAATGGATTTTGGCTATAAGGGCAAAACCAATTATTAAGATGCTGGAAGATATCAAAATCAAGGTATTGCCTCTATACTTTGTCTCATGTTATGTATAGATTATGAGGAATTGTCCATATCTTACTGTTATATTAATGTCCTTATTTTACCGTTAATATTCTGTATAGGTCATAGGTAGGTTGAAAGATCTTAAAGAGGAGGGTGAATAGTAGACTAAAAAGTTTTATCCATATGCCATGGAGTTGTATAATGATTTCAAAATTATTACAAAAGGCTGTCATGTTCAAGCTAATGTAGACTAGGGTATGAGGTAGTTGAAGGTACTGATAGGCATGTTGTGAGTCTTGCTAGTAAGAGATGCACATGTAGGATATGGTATCTGATAGGAATACGATGTCCTCATGCCATTAGAGCTCTTAAACATAATAAACAAGAGCTATAGAATGAGATACACATTGGTATTCAAAACAAACTTACATGTTGTTTTACCAACGTAAAATTCAACCAGTTAGAGATGAAAAGTTCTGAAAAGTTCATCCTTCACATGCTATGGAACCATAAAAAATACATAAGATGATTGGTAGACCAAATCTTAAGAGAGAAATAGAGAAAAATAAGGCAAGGAAGAGCGAGAGATATTGTGGTCAAGAAGTAGAAAGGGGATGAAAATGACATGTGGTCACTGTAGTGCATGAGGTCACAATCAAAGGACATGTCCTCTGGTAAGTTCATTGTTCATTGGTCATTATTTACACTATTGTCTATTTAACTGTATAATTATATTTTCAAATTTTATAGCTTCAAAGAAGAACATAAGTTCTTTAAGATTTTGCGTCTTTTACTCAACATATAAGCCAACCAATTGATGTTTTTGGTCCTTCCAACAAGAAGAGAAAAGCCATGGACAAACCTGATGCACCTTCAAAGAGGTCTGTCAAAAATAATATTGCTGCTACTAGCATAGTTTAGAAGTTTGTTGTACCTTCAAAAGCACTTGTTAATGAAGATAAAATTGAAGATGAGCTTAAGGTGAGGATGAGCAACCCTTACTTAGGCCTAGGGCTTTATCTGAATCTAAAACTAAGCTGCGAATGAAGATATTATGGCAAAAACCTACTAGTACAAGAGAGATTAACATTGTGGGTGATGACCATGGTGTTAGTATGCCTACTAATCTTCCATATTCACCAATAATAATGACTTGGAAAGGAAAATATTGTGTTACATCAAGTCAGTTGGCAATAGAAAAGGAGAAAAAGATCAACAAACTGAAGGCAAAAAGGGGAAAACACTAGAGAATGACAATTATGCATTATGTAGTGGTTTTAAGTTTTTGAGGATGTTATATAATGGCTTGACCAAAATGAAATTTATTGTTCTGACATCGTGTTGTGAATCAATCTTAAACTTAATTGTATTGGTTCACTTGAAAATATTTGGGTGTTTATTACCTTGACTGTTTTGATTGGCTATGTATTTGTGATAGTTTATCTATAAAATGTTATTGCAAAAGGTATGTCTTTTTGAGTTCTATAAAGTGTAGAATTGGTTGAATGCACAATTTTATTTGCAGATGGAGTAGAATGCAGTAATAAGTGTACAATTCTTGTGAATGCAGAATATGTCTTGTGACTGAATCACTTGCTACTTGCTATTTTAGAAATAGATTTACATGTTTCATCTCTTATTTTAACAAATTTTTTCAAAGCTAAATAAGTGTAATTTAAGCGTACTAGTTTGTGGCACTAGTTTACTAGCATTTTTTTCTTTGGACATAAGCTTCCTAACCATTTATAATTAGATAATATAATGATCCTTCCATATTAGATGTTTCTCTTTAATATATCAACATATATGGAAATAGTTAGTTGGAGGGATAATTTTATTTTCTTTGAACATTAGAGGGATTTGGTTTTAAGTGACAAGTAGGGGTTTTGATACCAAAACCTGAGACTGAGTTGATTATGGACCTTGTAGATGAGGTTATTAAGGTGAATGAGGAGCTAAGGGAAGGATTGTGGGGTGATTTGGGGATTGGGAGTAGTGCACTTGCTATTGGGATTGCAAGGAGTTTGGGTAGTAAAGGTAGAGTTATTGCTACTGATTTAAGTCTTGTTTCTACTATTGTTGCATCTTACAATGTGTAGATGTATGATTTGGAGGTTAGTATTTGCTTGTTACTCTTAGTATGGTTTGAAATGAGGCTTAAATGAAAGCTGGGATTCATATAGCCTACCCCAACTTGTTTGTGACCGAGGTGTAGTTGTTCCTAGTTGCACTTAGTATGGCTCTTCTTAGTGAACCAGGGTTATATCACTGATCAAATATTTAGGATGCAAATTATGAATCGAGCATTGTCTTATATGTTTGTACCAGGAAAAAGTCCATGTAAAGCAAGGTTCTTGGTTTGAGCTTTTGAGAGATGATGAAAGAGAATTTGTGGGACAGGTGAGTAATCTACCATATATTCCAAGCAAAGATATTGGTGGACTACAAGCTGAAGTTGGTAAACATGAACCTAGACCAGTATTAGATGGTGGATAAAGTGGTATGAATGATCTTATCCATCTCACCAATGGAGCTATTTTGGTGTTGAAACCTGGCGGTTTCTTTGCATTTAAGGTAAAATATCTATGTTTTGGATTACATGTACACCTGGTAGATCCAAATCTGTCAACTAACCATAAAGGCATAGGAGGAAAAGAGAGTAGATTTTTCGTGCTTAAATATATGAGCGGGATTGATAGTATGAATTATCCTATAATAGCATAGAAGAGTACAATATTTTTCTTTGAAATTTATTACACCTTAAGTAGGACAAAGTCCAGGCAGGATCATCATATGTACAAAGATTTCTCAATTTTGTTTTCCTATTTAATTTAAAGGATCTTGCTCAAAACCGAGTATTGCATAGATCCCGATAATTAAGATACAACATACCCAGTGTAATTCCACAAGTGGGATCTAAGGAGAGTGGGTGTAAGAAAGCCAGATAATTAGGATGCTATATACAAATGGATCAGCTAACCAACAGATTTATACTTGTTTAGCCAAGCCAATAGACAACTTTTTCCTTGATGAGAAGCTCGATCATCTCCCTGCTTATATGTATGAAACCTTTAGATATTGTGTAATTATTAGATAATCGCTCTTATACCCAACTCCAAAAACTAAAACAACTAAATCAATAATTAGATAATATAATGATCCTTCCATATTAGATGTTTCGGTTTAATATATCAACATACATGGAAATAGTTAGTTGGTTATTCAGTATGAATTTGTCTTTCTGTGTTGGTTTTATTGTTTGGAGAGTTAGTTGATTTCTTTAAATGACTGTGGAGAGTGAAAACATTGTTGGTGAAGTTTCTAAGGTACAAAGAATTTCCAATAGAATGTTATTCTAGTCATCTGTAGCAGTCAAAATCCTTCGAATGTGTCATATATAACACTTCACTTTTCCTTCCACTTTCGATGTATGATTTACCTGGTGTGTTATTTTGTTCCCATTTTTCATAAGCTTGCGAATCCTCTTCTTCGACCTGTTCTCGTCATCTTGAACTTCATGGTCTATAATATCTTTTCTATAACATTTTTATATTCTTTAAGAAAAATATTCAATAGTCTTAATAATGAACTATCCTTAGTATATCTTAAGTATTTAACTTGTACAACACTACGTCAATTAGAGCAGTAAGGATCAATTGAAGTGGGAAAAAAAGGTACTCCCTCTGTTTCCAAAAGAATGACCTACTTTGACTTGGCACAAAGTTTAAGAAAATAAAGAAGACTTTTGAATCTTGTGACCTTAAGTTAAAGTTGTGTCAAATGTACCACAATGCCCTTTAATCTTGTGGTCCTAAACATGCTATGTGGAAAGTTGAAATTAAAGTATTGCAAAAAAAAAAGGGGTCATTCTTTTTGAAACAGACTAAAAAGGAAAGTAGGTCATTCTTTTTGAAACAAAGGTAGTAACAAATACTACTAATTCAAGAAAAAGAAGGGGCGTATTAAAAAATTTTCACGTGAAGATACGTGCCAACCAATAGTGTATTACGAATCCTCTTCTTCTGCTGTCATGACTATCATTCTGGCAAAATTGGCATCTCTCAAACTACTGTCAATTGAAAAATGAGATGAAAAGAGAGGAGATGAGCAGATTATGATCGATGAATGGGGATTTTTTTTTTAAAGGAATTAGAGCAGGTCTTAGTTGGTTTGGGTTATTTGGCTAGGGCAGGTTGGGTTTTCAGGATAAAATTAAGTAGATTAATTAAATATTAATTATCCAATAGGAATATGCCATGTCATAAATGAGGAGGGGCCAATAGACAACTGTTAAATAGAAGGGTAAAATTGACCTAATAGGTACGCGGAAAGTGCATTTAGGCCCAATAGGTAGGTGAAGGGCATTTTTGCACCATTTTAGATAGTTGAAGGGCATTTTAGGCCCTTTTTAGTATTATAAAAATGAACAATTTAAAATTTTACCTCATATAGCACTTTAATGTATGACAATAATCCCTTTAAATTTAGGATTTTTTCAATTATAAATGGAACTCTAACAGTTGATTTTTGTATTATTCCACTTTATTTTTGTTGACAATTTCTCGAGTGTTGTGTTCTATGTACAATTTCTTTAAATTTAGAGTCTCTTCAACTACAAATAAAATTCTAGTTGTTTACAGGGACCACAGTGAAAAGATATCTTGAAGATTAAAAATATTGATGGACTAAAATATATCGAGTTTTTATCACATACATAAACTACCACTATTGTTTTCAATGCCAGTTCCTAAATCTGCCCTGCAATTTCAACAAATAATGATACCCATTGTTATTCTTGCTACCAAGCTTAGGAAAAATTGAATGTTTATGGAAGAGGGGAACTCCCATCCTCGCATGGTCAACTTAAGAGGAAGTCGCTACTATCGATGCTTTCACTTAAACAATACAAGCCCACTAAAGCTTTGCTGCATTACTATATGTTGAGTTTGGACCACTTCCAGTTGATTCATAAGAAATAGTACCACAATGCCCTGCCTCACAATCAAGAATTAAAAAATTACACTATATAATAACAACTTACCCAGCAAAATCCCACATAATGAGGTCTAAGAAAGATAAGTACATGAATCTTATCCCTATCTAGGTAGAGAAACTGTTTCCAATAAGCCCCAAGTTTAATAGAAATAATTAATAAAAATGAAGAAGCAACAACACAGTAATACTATGACTAATAGTAGTAGGGGAAAGACTACGCTTAACTATCTAACTAATTTTCTATCCTAAGTTGTGTCCTCCATAACCTCCTACAAGGTTTATGCCATTGATAAGATGAAGCTGCATTATGTCATGTCTAATTACCTCTCTCCAAAAAAATACACCTTTAGACCCAAATGATTTTGACATTTAAGACTTGTCTGTTCATAAAAACAACATCGACCCATCAATCAATTCACGTAAATAAATGATGTTCCGGTACCTTACGGAACAGTTAGCTTCATTTACTTAGGAAAGCTGTATATTTTCAAGAAACCAAAGTATTATTTAATAAAGTTTTTAGTGGTTTTAGTGAAAGGAGATAACCACAGAAAAAAACTGGAAGAAGTAGTAGAAAAGGGAGTTTGACGGTCAAAATGGTGGACCGCTAGTCTTGCGACGGACTACCAGGTGGACTGTCAAGATGAACCAGAACATGGAATCCTTATGACTTGAGTGACGGACTAAATGACGGATCGTCAGCCATCCGATGGACCACCAGATGGACCCTCAATCCTTATTCAGAAACTATATCTCAGAAGGACTTAGTGATGATCAATATGGTGGACCGGTAGTCTTGTGACGGACCACCAGTGTCACCGTCAGGCCTTATCCAGAAGCTGCGATTTGGAAAAGATGAGTGACGGACCAAATGATGGACTGTCAACACTGCGACGGACCACCATATGGACCGTCAACTTGGACACGACTTTTTTGATTTCAAATTTAAAATTTTTCTTCTACCTGGGACCATTTAAAAACTAGAAACTAGGGTTATATCATTATCTTTTTTATCGTTGGGAGAAAAATCTCTGTAACCTAGTGGTTTTTGGTAGATTGAAGCAGATTTTGGGATTTTAATCATTAAATTCTTTATTGAGGACTCAAGAACTAATTCTTGAGATTTTTGTAAGTAAACTTATATTTTATTTATGAATAATACAAAAATTATTCATTCTTCTTTTATGGAATTTTGTGGCTAAATTCCCATAACTAGGGTTATAGGTACCTTGATGTGAAAAGTATCTGTGGGTTGTGAATCAAAGGAAGTTTCATAAACAACCTATATTGTATGAACCTTTCTTCATTTTAATAACTTTTCTTGGTTGCAAACTTGAAGAGTGAGCCCTAAAACATCAATTTTTTGAATGGAAAAGTGTTTGTTGGAAAAAGAAAGAGTTTACATGAATTCTATTGGCTTTAACCTTTAGATTAATGGCTAATGCCTGAAAAAGATTTGCTTACATGAGAAAATGGTTGAAATAACAATGCGTTCTTTATCTTTGAGAAAAATAGAGAATAGTATATTCACTTAGGTTGAGAAACTAAGGAATAAAGAATAGGATTCAACCCTTCTTGCAATTGAAGTTGCTAATTGAAACTCTCAAAAGATTCATAACCTCAGTTACTCTAGCATTCTGGAATCCATAGCCCTGGTTTACTTAATACCTTTGAATACACTATTTGCAGAGATATCACTAGCTGAAACACTTTTGTTACAAGCAATTATTTCATAAATTACAAATCAAAACCTCCTTATTCAGGAACCTCTGATCAACAGTCCAGTAACAACTGCAATACTTAGTAGCACAGTATTCCCTGTGGGATTCGACACCCAACTTTGTTGGGTTTTATATTTGACAGTGGCCGCTTATACTTCTAACGAGAGTTGTAATTTGGGCGTATCAAATTTTGGCATCATTGCCGGGGAATACAGTTGTCTACTAAGTTTGTGATTGTTAATCGACTATTTGGTCAAAGATTCCTAAATTTTACTTTTTGTTTGTTGTTTTTGTTTCGTGCAGGTTGAGTGTCTTGCATGCCAAGTACGCGAAGATCGGGTCAACCATTATTACCTATTAATTCTGAACCACGTCTCATTGGCAGAATGGATGTTCAATGGGACCCAGTAAGGGTAGGTTCTCAGCAGAAGAAGGCTAGATTAGCTGCCTTAGTAGTCGCTCAAGTAAACCAGCAGAATGCTGATAATACTGGTCGGGAGGTAAACCCAGAGGATGAAGACCTGGGCGATGATGAGTTACTAAATCCAAGGCGTGCAGATAATGAAGTTGCACTAGTGAACGAGAATGTTAATAGAAATTGCCAGGCTAGAATGAGACCCAAACGCCGAGCTGTTTAGTTTGCTCTTGATGATGATGATGACGAGTTGGATGGGGCTGGTGCCACAAGGGGCTATTATTCCTCCACCCTTAGCACCCGAAGTCAAGTTTAATATTACGAGTACTATGATCCAGTTATTGCATCTGAAGGGACTGTTCGGTGGACCTGTTGGTGATGACCCGAATATTTATTTGATCAACTTTATCTCAACATGCAAGTCATTTGACAATCTGGGAGTTGGGAAAAATGCTATTCGTATATGATTATTCCTGTTATCTCTTTCTGGAGAAGCAACATTATGGTTGAATGGACTAACCCCCGACTCTATTACAAATTGAAGGCAATTGAAAGATGGTTTCTTAGAAAGGTTCTTTCCGCCGTCCAAAAGGGCACAGTTAAGAGATAAAATTTGTAATTTTAGGCATCTCCCAACTGAAGCTCTTCATGAAACTTGGGAGAGGTTCAAAAAGAAGCTCACACAGTGCTCGAATCATCAGATAGCCAACATCCACCTAAAAGAAATATTATATAGGGCCTTGAATTCGGTGACTAAGCCAGTGGTGGATAATGCTGCGGGTGGGTCATTCATGAACCTCACTTTTCCTAAGGTGTCTAAGATACTGGATCGCATGACAAAGTAGAGTAGAGCTTGGCATACCAGGGATTTTGAGGTAGCAAGCTCTACTGTATCTATTGGCATGACTGTAAAGCAAAGATGAAGAGAAGAGGAACGTGACCAAGATATGGCTCACATAAAAATGCAAATGGACCTTTTTACCAAGCATCTATTATTGGGAAAGACAGAGAAAGTTAAAGCTATTGCATCACAGCTAACTCTGATTTTGTGGAGGAAGCAAATTATTTAAACAATCAAGGGGGTTTTCGAGGTAGTGGCCAAGGAAACCAAGGTCGGAACTACTATGAAAAATCTGGATACAAGGACCGAGACCAAGGAAATTGAAAGAATAAGAATGACAAGAGTGGTTTATATGTTCCTCCTAGGAATCATGAGGCTGCTGCATCTAACTCTAGGAAGATGTCCATGGAGGACATGATGGCTAAACTGTTAAAAAGAGTATAGGCAACTAACACGGGAGTAGTTGAGGTAAAAAATAATTTGTCTTCAATAAATCAATTGGTTAATTCGTATTCCACTTCAATAAAATAGTTGGAGCAGCAAATGAGTCAACTGTCTGTGATATTTAATCAAAGGAAGGCTGACACTCTACCAAGTGATACAGTGTAAAATCCAAGAAAGAATAGGTCATGTATGGCAATTACCACCAGGAGTGGTAAGGTGTTGGCAAACCTATCTGTGGGTAAGCCTGTGGTTGATAGTGTAGCAGAGAGTGTTAATAAAGCAGATTATCATCATCTCATAGAAGCTGAAAACCCTGGCAAGATTATTCCTGATGCTACACCCAACTGTCAGCAGTCTAATGAGTTTGAAGAAGAGAAAAACAAGGAAAAAAGTGGTGGAGAAAACTTTCCCAAAACCACCACCCCCTTTCCTCATAGATTGAAAAAGAAGGCTGATGACACAAAGTTAAGTAAATTCATGGCTATACTGAAGCAGCTGACTATAAATATGCCTTTGGTAGAGGCACTGGAGCAAATTCCAGGGTGTGTCAAATTCATGAAGGACCTTTTGATAAAGAAAAGGGCAGCAAGCTATGAACCGAGAGATAATTTTTATCATTGCAGCACAATTGCCACAAGGTCCTTAGTACAGAAGAAGGCAGATCCGGGAGCTTTCACTATTCCTTGCACGGTTAGGTATTTGGATATTGCTAAGGCTTTATGTTATTTGGGGCTAGCATTAATCTGATGCCACTAGCCATTTATAAAAAGCTGGGTTTGGGAGATCCTACATCAACCAATATGCAGCTTATGATGGCGGATAGGTCGGTAAAATAACCTATAGGTATTCTGTATGATGTATTGGTGAAGGTGGCTACCTTCATCTTTCCTACAGATTTTGTCATTTTGGATTGCAAGGTGGACTTTGAGGTGCCCATAATCTTGGGTGGACCTTTTCTCATAACCGAAAGTGTGCTAATTGATTTACGAGCTAATGAGCTCTTATTTTGACTGAATGATAAAGTGGTACGTTTCAATGTATGCAAATCAATAAAGCAACATAAAAAAAATGAGGGTGTTCTCCATAGTTGATGTACATTATGAGGACGAGCAAGAAGTATCTATAAAAGAACAGCTTGCTGTTGAGCTATTAGCTGCTGTGCTTATGAATTTTGATCGTAAGGATATTGATGAGTACGAAGAAACTGTCTGTGCTTTAATAGGAATGGGGTCATACTCTTATGATCCTAAGAAGCTTGATCTTAACCTTAAGAATCGACCTTCACCACCGACGAAGCCATCCATTAAAGAGCCATCGGTGTTAGAATTGAAAGAGTTACCTAGTCATTTAAGGTATGTGTTCTTGGGTAGTGAAAATACACTACCAGTTATTATTGCTGCTGATCTGGGCAAACAAAAGGTGGAAGCTTTCATCTCTATTCTTAAGAGGTATAAGAGAGCTATTGCTTGGACTATTGCAGATATCATTGGTATCCCTCCTGGAATATGTATGCACAAGATTCATCTAGAGAAAGATTGTGTGCCTACTATTGAGCATCAAAGTCGCCTGAAACCACCTATACAAGAGGTGGTGAAGAAATAAATCATCAAGTGGTTAGATATAGGGGTGGAGTATCCGATATCTGATAGTAGGTGGGTGAGTCCTGTATAGTGCATTTCCAAGAAAGGGCGCATGACAGTAGTAGCCAATGAGAAGAACGAATTGATCCCACTCAGGCCTGTTACTGGGTGGAGGGTGTGTATGGATTACCGAAATATCAACTCATGGACACTAAAGGATCACTTTCCAATGCCATTCATGGATCAGATGATCAATTGGAAGGAATGGGTTTGTACTGCTTCTTGGATGGTTATTCGGGGTATAACCAGATCTCCATTGCTCCTGAAGATCAGGAGAATACAACGTTCACGTGCCTATATGACACATTTGCTTTTAAAAGGATGCCTTTTGGTTTGTGCAATGCACCGACCACTTTCTAGAGGTGCATGATATCGATCTTCTCTGATATGGTTGAGAACACCTTGGAGGTGTTCATGGATGACTTCTTAGTTGTTTGAGATTCCTTTGATTTATGCTTGCTGAATCTAAGTCAAGCATTACAGCGGAGTGAAGAGTTTAATCTGGTCCTTAACTGGGAAAAATGACACTTCATGCTAAAGGAAGGCATTATTCTCGGTCATAAAATTTCTACGAAAGGTATTGAGGTGGATAGGGCCAAGGTTGAGGTCATTGAGAAACTACCTCCCCCTATCTCAGTAAAAAGGATGCGCAGTTTTCTTGGCCATGCAGGATTCTATCACAGATTTATAAAAGATTTCTCTAAGGTTGCAAACCCATTATGTAAACTTCTTGAAAAGGAGGCCAAGTTCTCTTTTGGTGATGATTGCAGACAGGCGTTCGAATGCATTAAGCTGAAATTAGTGGAGGCTCCAGTTATTATTACTCCTG
Organism: Capsicum annuum; assembly: GCF_002878395.1. Lineage (NCBI taxonomy): Eukaryota > Viridiplantae > Streptophyta > Magnoliopsida > Solanales > Solanaceae > Capsicum > Capsicum annuum. Next base: position 29,012,571 of record NC_061118.1, on the reverse strand, counting down.
ACTGGACGAAGCTATTTGAAATCATATGTGATGCGAGCAGTGTTTCCCTTGGAGCTGTTTTGGGGCAAAAGAGGGACAAATTGTTCCACCCGATCTATTATGCTAGCAAAGCTCTAAATGGAGCTCATAAGAATTACACTGTCACCGAACAAGAACTCCTTGCTGTGGTGTACGCTTTTGAGAAATTCAGAGCTTATCTTCTGGGAACCAAAGTAGTGGTCCACACTGATCATGCGGCTTTACGATATTTGATAGCTAAAAAAGATGCAAAATCGAGACTGATTTGATGGGTATTACTGCTATAAGAATTTGACTTTGAGGTCAAAGATAGAAAGGGTTGTGAAAACCAGGTAGCGAACCATCTGTCTAGGATGGAAGGTGAGCGAGCAGAGAGAGATGAGATGGAAATCAATTATACATTTTTGGATGAGGAGATCTTAGTGGCTGCTCTAGAAAAATTACCTTGGTATGCTGATTTTGCAAATTATGTGGTAAGCGAGGTGATTCCTGAAAATCTTTCTTTTCATCAGAGAAAAAAATTTCTCCATGATGTGACATACTACTACTGGGATGAGCCATATCTTTTTAGGTGATGTGCTGATAATATAATAAGGAGATGTGTTCCAGAGGTGGATGTATTGAGCATATTGGAAACATGTCATGCTTTCCCAGTAGGAGGTCACCATGCTGGTGATTGAACTACGAGAAAGGTGTTGCAGAGTGGTTACTATTGGCCATCATTATTCAAGGATGCTCATGAGTTTGTGCTGAAATGTGAACAATGTCAGAGGAAAGGGTCTATCTCCAAGAGGCATGATATTCCCTTGACTAAAATGCTTGAAGTGGAATTGTTTGATGTGTGGGGCATCGATTTCATGGTCCCTTTTGTAAGCTCCTATGGGATGAAGTACATTCTAGTTGCTGTAGATTATGTGTCAATATGGGTTGAAGACGTTGCCTTGTTTGATAACAAAGGAAAGAGAGTGGTTGTATTTCTCAAGAATAATATATTCTCTCGCTTTAGAGTGCCAGGAACTATAATAAGCGACGGAGGATCCCATTTCTGCAACAAAGTGTTCTGGGCTGTTTTGGAGAAGTATGGAGTAAAACAACACTGCGTAGCAACTCCGTATCACCCACAAACTAGTGGGCAAGTGGAGGTGTCGAATCATGAGATTAAGGCCATTCTCGCCAAAACTGTGAATGCAAATAGGCAAGATTGGTCTCGACTAGATGATGCCTTGTGGGTATATCAAACTACTTTTAAGACACCAATTGGCATGTCACCGTATCAGTAGTCTATGGGAAGGCATGTCATTTACCAATTGAGCTCGCGCATAAGGCCTTGTGGTCTCTCAAAAGGATGAATATGCATTGGAAGGAAGCAGCAGATCTAAGATTGGAGCAACTAAATGAGATGGATGAATTCCGTCTCAGGGTTTATGAAAGAGCAGGCTTGTATAAAGAGAAGATGAAGAAATACCATGATCGAAGGATTGCACAGAGAGAATTCAGGAAAGGTGATTTGGTACTTCTTTTTAACTCCAGACTAAAGCTATTTCCAGGTAAGTTGAAATCCAAGTGGTCTGGTCCATTCAAAATTAGATAAGTCTACTCGTCTAGAGTGGTGGATCTTGAAAATAAAGATGGAAGTGTCTTCAAGGTGAATGGACAGAGGTTGAAGCTATATATCAGTCCAACAGACTTGATAAAATGTATAGCCACTATTTATCTCGATAAAGTCTGAGTAATCGAGAGAACTGTGTCGTGCCGCAATAATAAATCAGGCGCTAGTAGGAGGCAACTCACAACGTATTATTGTAACTATAGTTAGAGTTTGCTTTGCTTTTATTTTTAGTTTGTGCAATTTTAATGTGTTTATGAAGTGTGCAGGACCAGAAATACAGTGAAAAGGAAAAAAGGGATACAAGTGAGTTACTAGAACAAAGTGAAAGACGACTTGACGGACCACCAGTTTAACTGACAGACCGCCACTTTCACCCGTCACAAAAATAGCAATAAGCTTAGTCATTGGATAAGTTAAGATGGACAAAGTGGTGGACCGTCAAACTTTTGTTGGACCATCCCATAAACTGTCAATATTGTGATGAGTAACCTATGTTTTGGACAGGTATGACGGTAATACTGACAGACCATCACTTTCTTAGTGGATCGTTAAGTTGACCGTTACCAGTAAACAAAATTCAATGAACTCTGGTAAGACTTGATGGTCACAGTGTTGGATCATCAGTCTGTGATGGATCGTCACTAATACAGTCAAGTTAACCCTAATTGCGAGATGGGTCGAGTTAGGTCGGTTCCTGTTTCAAATGCTCTGAATTTGTCCCGATTGAATTTAAGGAGGTGAAGTTAAGTGGGTTCATTCACTGTAACTGTGCCATGACCTTTAGCTGTCCCTCTTCTTTAAGATTCAAAGAACTTGAAGAAGTTATCCCATCTGAGGCTTCCCATCTCCTCCATTTGTGCCTTATTTAAACCAACCCATTTCTCCCTTCTCTCCATCACAAATCATAGAGTAAAATAGGTGCTAGAAGTTGTAAGTAGTTTTATATCTGAAGTCTCAAGAAAGTAGAGTACTATAACATTGAGGTATGTGCCTCTCTCGAACTCTCACTTCGTAGTTAACTTGTTAGGTGAGTTCTGAGATGGATTAATATGTTCAAATGAGGTTATAAATGCTTTCATAGTGGCTTTAATAATGTGTATAACTTAAAAATAACTCTGCTATGTTGTTGGATTTAATAAATGGTCAAACCCAAAATTGTGGCTGATGACGAAGGTGCGGCGGTTAAACTAGTGGACTGTCAACTTTGTGACGGACCACCAAGTTGACCGTCAGAAGACTCAATGTAGATGCACCTTCTGTATAAGCCATGATGGTCGATTTAGTGGACCATCAACTTTGTGATGGACCACCAAGTTTACCATCAGAGGACTCAAGATTTTATGGAACACTGCTCAAGGGCTGACGACAGAGTTGGTCGACTGTCCCACCATTGGTGGACCATCAAATCTACCATCAGACCACATTATGCACTGGTTTGATTGTGTTTGAATTTAGAACTGATTTCTTAATCTGTTTTCAGGTGATATGGCTCCTAAACTTCAACAAACCAGGGATGGAAAATCTCAATGAGGTAGAAATGCGTCCACACCGGCCTATAATACTAGGAAAACTGAAAGAGAAGCTATCATAATCCCCAGTCTGAGGAGGAGAGTGATAATAGTATTAGTTACACTGATTCAAGTCTAGATGAAGCAACAGTTGCTTCAACCCAACCATTACTCGTAGAAGGTAAAGCTGAAGCGGCTAATGTGGGGGATCAAATGGAAGCTACTGATGCAGAAACTGAATAGGAGAGTGATAATGTTATCAGGAGGAAAGATCCCCAGATTCGAGATGCTATCAAGTGGCAAATAGAGGGATCACACAAAGAGTTCTATGACGGGGTGACACCCACAGCTCGAGGGATCAGAAGGTCGTTCATGGAAGAACATCAGATTATGACAACAGAGCTTTATGAATATCCGAGATTAGAGCGCTGATTTAACGATTATGGACTGACATGGATGAGCAGACCACCAGGAGAGTACCAACCAAATCGGGTAAGGGAATTCTTCGCAAATTATATTTGTTTGGGAAAAGCAGAATGCCAAAAGGGGACTCCAATTCCAAATAGACCAAATCGGGAATCTATCCCAATTCGAGGAGTTACTGCTGATATCTCGGCCCTTAATAACTGATAATGGAAATCCTCCCTGGTTGACTAACTCCAAAGAGCACATTGCAAATTCACTCTTAGTTTCAAGGCTAAATTCTGATGGGTTGTTGTTCGATTGAGGTTAATATCGATAAAATAAGATGGGAACTTGGATCATTACCGAGCTGTGGTAGTAGCTAGTTTGATTTCAGGGCTAGAAATTGATTTTGGCTAGCTAATTGCAGACGAGATATTTGTGAGGGCGCATAAACTGACCATTTCTTACCATTCCCATGTTTAATCACGACATTATGCAAATATGATGGTGTGCCACTGATCTGAGGTGTTGATAATGACATACAAGCTACTCATAGACAAGACATTAAGAAGTCCAAGGATGAGTCAAAATTCGAGATTTGGGTTACCAAGCCTCCAACATATCAATCTCAGTCTACCCCTGCTCCTGATGCTCCAGAGATACATGAAGGTATGCCTCTACCTATGACCACACATACACCACCTGAATATGTGCCCTAGGGTACGTCTGTAGGGTCAGGTTCTACACAGTCTGCTGGGGGAGCAGAATTTGCTGAATACAGGTTCAACCCAGAAAACTTTGTCAAGGTGGTGAGGAGCCAAAAACGGTTTCAGAAACAATTGGAAAAGTGGGTTGGAGACTTCAAGCCTTTTGTGGATGAAATTGTAGAAGAAACAGTCAAACCATTTGAAACTATTCAGGTTAGGATGTACAACATGGAAGCACGCATTAACAAAAAGCTCGATTCATTGTCCCTCCCTGACCTGGCAAATTTCATGGCGGAGTTTGAGCAGGCAAAGGCTGACATAGCAGGTGAGGACGAAGAGGCCTCACCATACTTGACAAATATCTCAGAGAAGTAAAAGATCACGTAAATTTCCCAATCCTCAGTTACGGTAATTTATTGCTTTGAGGACAATGCATATCTTTTTGTGTGGGGTGGGGTATATTTACACCATGGTTGGATGTGTCATCGATATTCTAGATCCAATCATGTGCCATCTAGTAGAAACGACATGTATAGGTTATTTTTATTATTGTATTTCAATTCTGCAAGTTGTGATGTAAATACATGTGTTTAATGTTTAATGATCATTTATGAATGGTTTTTGTTTCAGTACTTCATTGTAAATATGGATAATGGATGATGTTGGCATAAGACTTTGAGAAGGTGTATGTAATTACTCACTCTATCATGTAAACATGTGTATATAACTCTCAGTAGTTCTGTATTTAGCATTAGTCTAGAAGAGGTGCATGAAACATGCGATGAACATTCCAAGAATTACAAAGGAAGTTTAATTTCGTTGCCTATGGGTGTGAGGTTTTACTTGTAGTTATTTCATAGGTTAAGAACTAGAACTTGCCTGAGACATTGATACAGTATTCTAGGGGAGTCATTAGGATAGGATAACAGGTCTCCTTGTACTCTGAGCCCATCTAGCCTAAATAAACAACCCTTCCAGAAAGATTATCCCTTTTGAACCCCTCTCTTGTCATTAGAACCCATTTTAAAATCCTATCACTGTTATTTACTCTCCGTAGGGCTTCAAAATTCAGCTCTAGCCTTGGCCAAATACTAAGCATTGTACATATCAACTTAGACAAAGCATCTAAGTTGAGGGTGGCTAATGTCAAAAATAAAAAAGCCAAATGGAAAGTAAGTTAGAATCTAATTAGAGAAAATTGGCCACTGACTGCATCAACATGAGTTGAAGATAGCTAAAAAAAAGAAAAAAGGGAGATGTATGCTAAACTAGCAAACTGAGGTTGAAAAGATGCTAGGGCAAGGAGAGTTAAGTTTCAATGAGTCACTTTATGCAAAAGCATACCCCACCTGACCCAAAACCTTATTGTAAGCCTTGAAAAGACCTGTTTGATCCTAGTGAGTCAACCTTGAGGAAGTATCGTATGGCTAGGGAAAGCCTATGGGTACTTAGACTATGGTTGTAACTTCTTTGTGAGTGTGAGAGTTAGACTGTGTCCACATCATATAATGAGTGGTGGATTTCATTGTTGTGAGGCAACCAAAGTTTCATTGAACTTTGCTGTTTTCTGTAGAATGTAACATTCATGCTTATGGGATGAACTATGATCAACGCTGGGTGTGGATCCTGATGTGTTAAATGTATGTGATTGAACTGATGAGTGAATAGTTGCATCAAAATGTTTCAATATTTGGTTGCATGTCATTTTATTGTTCATGTGTGCAATTAGGTGTTGAGTTGCTTGAGGACAAACAATTATCTTAAGTTGAGGGTGTTGATGTTCCGGTACCTTATGGAATAGTTAGCATCATTTACTTAGGAAAGTTGTATGTTTTCAAGTAACCAGCGTGTTATTTAATAAAGTTTTTAGTGCTTTCAGTGAAAGGAGATAACCATAGAAGAAAACTAGAAAAAGTAGCAGAAAAGGGAGTTTGACAGTCAAAATGGTGGACCGTCAGTCTTGCAACGGACTACCAGGTGGACTATCAAGACGAACTAGAATATGTCATCCTTATGACTTGAGTGACAGACTAAATGACGGATCGTCAGCCATCTGATGGACCACCAGATGGACCCTCAATCCTTATTCAGAAACTACATCTCAGAAGGACTTAGTGATGATCAATATGGTGGACCGTTAGTCTTGCGACGGACCACCAGTGTCACCGTCAGGCCTTATCCAGAAGCTGCGATTTGGAAAAGATGAGTGACGGACTAAATGATGGACTGTCAACACTGCGACGGACCACCATATGGACCGTCA
>NC_061118.1:28886118-29003061 GCF_002878395.1 Capsicum annuum | reverse complement strand
AGATATGATACGACTTATGGGTATGATATGGATCACAGATATGATATGGATTATGGGTATGATATGGCTCATAGACATGATATGTCTTATGGGTATGATATGGCTCATAGATACGATATGGCTTATAGATATGATTAATTCCTTATAGATATGATTAATGACTCATAGATATTATATGCCTCATAGATACATTGTGACTTATAGATACGATTAATGGTTTACAAATATGATTGGTGGCTTATGGACACGATTATTGAAATAACTTATGATTACAACTTTGACATGGCCTATGTGCTTGGTTATTGGCATGACTTATTAGATGTGGTGCTAGTACAACCTATTGGTTTAGTTTATCATTATGGCTTGGTGATATGATTCGTTGAGCGCTAGCATATAACTCACAGAAGGGATAAAATATTGCAATGATCAATCAGTTCAAAATTATTCTAAAACCATATGCACACAATCATATACATACATATATATATATAAATAATATCAGGATAAGGAACAAGGTTTAGCATGAGAGTTAAACATTAACCTAGACTGTGTAGCTCAAACCGTCATCTATACCCACAGGCTATATAGGTCCAGCTCTCACCCTCCTGAAAGGGTCCCATTGCGTGTTAGTTTCATGAACCGAAATATCAAGGAAGGTCGGGGAATCCCTGACCCTTCACCAATCCAGGATACAAATATATAAAGCGTGACACAAGAACACAGTCATCAAGAACGACCCTCATTTCGACAAACGGCTCAGCTACACAAACCCCTTAAAGCCCGATTAAAACATTTACATATTCTCATTCATTAAACCCATAATCATCCATTAGGGCATAAACTGTTGGTATTGTCATACCAACTACGCTTGCAAGCTATTGTCAACATGCTATTTCAATTATCACTACTTGGGGGAATCCACGATACCACAAGGTCCAATCATTCACCAACATAAGGGAATCCACGACCCTCGAGGTTCAATGTTAATTATCCATTAAATTAGGGGAATCCACGACCCCCAAGGTTCAATTTAAAACCATACATATTTCATTAACCCTCTATATCATGCAATAGTTCTAACGATAGTTTCAATTTGCATATACTCTAAACTATCGTTAGTTTCAATTCCAATTCCCATACCTATGCACCCAATTAGTTTCAAAACTATCAATTCAATCCATGAATAATTCACAAAAGTCATAGGAAAAACATTTCTATCAATAACATTCAAAGACCCTCAACCTAGTTTCCAAAACCATCAATTAATCATATGAAATACAATTTAAACACATACTTTTAACAAATTAAGTTTTAGGGAAGAGATATTCTAAAAGTCTCACAATTATGGAGAGAAATCGCCAATTAAAGCTCTAAATTCCAAATCCTTAGAAACCCTAGCTTGTTCTTGCTTTGGGAATTTGAAAGAGTTTTAGAGTATTTTAAGATTGATTAATGGGGAGTTATGAGGACACTTAGGGTATTTAAGGTCATGGGTTATGATTGGGGAAAGAAGTAAATGATCAAAGTGACCTTAAATAAAATACAGAAAACTATCGCCAGTGACTACAGGTCACCTTATGACTTGTGCAGACACCTTACAAGTCATCATCACGACTCATTGAGTAGACAGTAACTCAGGGCACCTTTAATGGTTTTTTCACGAGTCATACCCTATGACTCTGACTAGACCTTACGACTCATAGGGTACTAATCATAGTCTCAACAGAAATATGGGACCACTACACTGGTGAGACTACGTGCCCTACATTATGGCTCGTAATGTCTCACCAAAACTCGTATGGTCTTAATCATACTTAGTACAAAAAATTTGGTACCTATAATAGTGAGGCTACGATTTACACTATATGGCTCGTGGGGAGTCTTCACGACTCATTACCAAAGTCGTATCCTTGGCAATGAGCTCAGAACTGAGAAATTTTTAGAGGCAAAAATCTGGGTTATTACAGTCTGGCATTGGAAATTATGTATGAGGTGATATGGTTCGGATGAATTCTTGGTTATGGCATGATAATTTGTTGAGTTATGGTTATTTGGTTGCTTAGTTTCCTTGATTGTACTCTCCAGGATTATGGTGGCCTGCGTTGGGTTATTTACTTTCGCACTTATTGGATCATGTGGACCAATCTTGTAGTTATAATTGTGTGATATTTATGTTATTATCTAGTATGGTTTACTGCTTTAAATACAATGGTGTCGGAGTATATTTTCAGGGTTTCCCCTTTTATCTGGACTTAGCTTATTCTATCTTGTATCTTATCATATATATATCAAGATTTAGCTTAGTCGACTGATGATTCCTACTGAGTAACCATAGTTTTGGTACTCATACTACATATTTATACCTTTTTGGTACAGATCCAAGTACTATTTGCTGCTGCTAATTCAACGTTCATACAGGATTCATTTTGGAGATTGGGTGAGCTCTTGGAGATGGAGTTACCTTTTTTTCCTTCTATTTATCTATGTCTAGTCTTTCATATTCGAGAAGGATTGTAGTTGACTATTCAGTACTCATAGTTCATTTGTAGTAGATATTGTACCGACATTACTGATTCTTGGGATGGTTGTTGATTTTCTATCTATCTATCTATTAGGATTTTATGACTATATTATTGCTATTTGGGTCTTTAAATTGTTAATTTCAGGCTTTTAGGCCATTTCTCACAAAGTTAGCTCATTGCACCTAGCTCCGGGCTATGATTCGGGTTACCTACTGGAAGGAAGAAGTATATGCCATCATGACTTATAAATCGGATCGTGACATGTAAATAAACAAGCCCAAACTGTTCATTTAATGTAATCAACACTAGAAACACCAAAGACTCTAAACCCCAAAGATTAAAAAAGTTTTCATGATTCACCACTTATAAGAGACCAACATATATTTATTCCATCTATTTCTCAAAACTTAAAACCTAAAGGAACATACATATATAACTGAAAAATCTCGATTCTTTGCAAGTAGAATAAAACCTCTATAAATTTGAATCATCTTCAATTGCCAGTAGTTTTTCCATATCAATCATTGAAACTTAAGGCAATAACATGGAAGAAGTATATGACGTCTTTTCTACTCCTGACCAGACCTTACAAATCATAGGGTACCAGTCGTAGTCCCAACAGAAACAAGGGGCCACTACACTAGTGAGACTATGAGTCCCACATTACGACTCGTAATGTCTCACCATGACTCGTATGGTCTTAATCGTACTCAGGATAGAAACTTTGGCACCTAAACTGGTTAGGATATGATTTACACTCTACGGCTCATGGGGAGTCTTTACGACTTGTTACCAAAGTCATACCTTGGGCAGTGAGCTCAGAACTCAAAAATATTTAGAGCAAAAAATCTAGAGTGTTACATTCTCCCCCTTTTAAGATCATTTGTCCCCGAATGATGAATCAAGGCATCCATTAGCATGATTGTAAGATAGGGATGCAATCACAAAATCTTTAACAAAGTCAGAAAACAAATTGAGTAGGAAAACACATACCTTAAACACGATTACTCAAGCCGGGGAATAAGAATAGAAATTTGGACTTTATATCCTTTTCAGCTTCTCAAGTAGTTTCTTCTACCTTGTGGTTCCTCCAAAGGAACTTCATCGAAGCTACATCTTTAGTCCTCAAACAACAGACTTACCAGTCTAAAATCTCAACAAAAACTTCCTCATAAGACAAGGAATTCCAAATACCTATACTCTCAATAGGCACAGCCAAAGAAGCATCCCCCCCACACTTTTTCTATATCGACACATGGAAAACCAAGAGAATGGAACCCAAATTTGAAGGCAATTCCAACTTATAAGCAACATTACCCACTCTCCTCAAAATCAAGTACGGTCCAACATAACAGGGATTGAGCTTCCCCTTCTTCCCAAATCTCATCACTCCTTTTATAGGATATACCTTCAAGAATACCCAATCACCAACTCTTTTTGCCTCATATCCACATAGGACTTTTGGTGACTCTGAGCAGTCTTAAGTCTATCCCAAATTACCTTCACCTTCTCCATGGCTTGGTGAACAAAGTCCAACCTGAACAATCTAGTCTCACCAAACTTAAACCACCCAATAGGAGATCTATACCTTCTACCATAAAGAGCCTTAAAAGGAGCCATCCTAATACAATAGCGATAACTATAATTGTAAGAGAACTCGATGAGAGGCAAATGATCAACCCACCTACCTATAAAATGAATCACACAGGACCTTAGCATATCCTCCAAAATCTGAAAGGTCCTCTCCGCCTGTCCATCCATCTGAGGGTGGCATGCAGTGCTAAGGTTCACCCGTGTACCCAAGCCTTGTTGAAACAAAATCCAAAAGTGAGAAAAGAATTGCATACCTCGATCGAAAATAATGAAAACCAGGGCACCATTGAATTTTATGATCTCCTGAATAAATAAATTAGCCTAATCCTCTCAAGAGTAAGTAAGCCTCACAGGAAAAAAGTGCGTAGACTTAGTCATCCTATCCACAATGACCCAGATCAATTATGCCGATTTCGAGTCCAAAAAAGTCCAGTAATAAAATCCATGTTGATCACCTCCCACTTCCACATAGGCAACTCATTCTCTTAAGATATTCCACCAGGACTCAAGTGCTCAATCATCACTTGCTGACATACTATACACTTAGCCACAAAATTAGCCACATCTCTCTTCATGATGTTCCACCAATAAATCTTCTTGAAGTCATGGTACATTTTTGTCAAATCGAGATGAACTATATTCCTCGACTCATGAGCCTCCATCAAAATCCTTTCTCGCAACCCATTAACATCAGGAACACACAATAGACCATGGTACCTCAAGATACCATCACCCCGAATCACAAAAGCAATAACCTTCTGTTGACTACATCATCCTTAATCTGCATCAAGATGGGGTCCAAAATCGAATTCTCCTTTACCTCTACACCAAGGGATGACTTTACCATACTTTGTACAATCACACCACCATCCTCAAAATCCAGAAGGCCTACTCAAAGATTATCCAATCGATAAACATCATTCACCAATCCCCGCTCCTCTTTATCCACATGAGACAAGCTACACATGGATAACCTTCGAAGAGCATCAACACCATATTAGCCTTACCTGGATGGTAGTGGACATTATGTCATAGTCCTTGAGCAAGTCGAGCCATCTTCTTTGCCTGAGATTCAACTAATTCTGGCTAAACACATACTGTAGGCTTTTATGATTTGAATAGATATCAACATGAACTCCGTACAAATAGTGATGCCAAATCTTTAATGCAATCACCACAACCGCCAACTCTAGATCATGATTTAGATAATTCCTTTCATGAACCTTCAGCTATCTAGAAGCATAAGACATAACCTCACCATGTTGTATCAACACACAACCTAGTCTCACGCTGGATGTATCACAGTACACAACAAACCCATCAGTACCCTCGGGCACAGTCAAAATTAGAGCAGAAGTTAATTTATCCTCCAATTTCTTAAAACTACCCTCATAAGCATCAGACTTCAAACACTTTACCTTTTTTGAGTCAACTTAGTCAATGGAGCAGTATTAGAAGAGAAGCTCTTCACAAACCTGCTGTTATACCCCGCTAAACCCAAGAAGCTCTAATTGTTGATTGGAGTCATGGGTCTAGAAAACTTCTTAACAGTCTCAATTTTCTATAGATCCTCCATGATCCCCTCACAAGAAATAACATTACCTAGCAAGGTCATGACATTCAACCAAAACTCACACTTCAAAAATTTGGCATACAATCGTTGATCCTTAAGAGTCTGCAACACTACTCGGATATGACTGGCATGATCCTCCTCACTCTTAGAATATACCAAGATATCATCAATAAACATGATCATGAACAAATCTAAGATTTATCTAAATACGCAATTCATCAGGTCCATAAATACAGCCAGAGCATTAGTCAAACAAAAGGACATAATCAAAAACTCTAGTGACCATATCGGGTATGAAAAAAAGTCTTAGGGATATCCACCTCCCAAATCTTCTACTGATAGTAACTCAATCGTAGATCAATCTTAAAGAAGCATTCAGCACCCTAAAGATGGTTAAAGAGGTCATCAATCCTCAAAAGAAGATACTTATTCTTCACTATTACGTTATTCAACTACCAATAGTCTATGTACATCTAAAGAGACCCATCCTTCTTATGCACGAAAAGCATGGGAGCACCCTAAAAGGACATACTAGGAAAGATAAAACCTTTATCAAGAAGATCCTTTAATTACTCCTTAAGTTCTTTCAACTTAGCCGAATCCATCCATATAAAGGAATAGAGATAGGATAGGCATTTGGTAAAAGATCAATCCCAAAGTCTATTTCCCTATTAGGAGAAATACCAAAAGAACATTTGGAAACACTTTAGGAAACTCATTAATAACAGGGATAGATTGTAAAGAAGGAACCCAAGAACTAGAATCTATAACCCAAACTAGATGATAAAGATACCCTTTGAAAATTAGCTTCTGAGCTCTAAGATAGGAAATAAATCTCCCCTTAGGAACTAGGGAGCTCCCCTGCCACTCTATTACCAGTTCATTAGGGAATTGAAAACTAAACTTTGGGGTCCTACAATCAAGAGATGCAGAGCATAAGTGAAGCCAATCCATCCCAAAGATCACATCAAAGTCTACCATATCCAACTCTATCAGAACCACTAGGGTCTCCCTACCACAGATAGACACTACTCAACCCCTATAGACCTTTATATCCATAATAGAATCACCCATCGCCTCATATACTGAATTTTTCCCTATCAAAGTAGAGTCACCAACTTTAAACCAACTAATAGGAGATCTACACCTCCTACCATAGAGAGCCGCAAACCCGATTTGGGTATTTGAGGCTTTCACCCCTAATTCATAACCAAATTAGTCAAGAAATAATAAAAGACAACATCACAAACTAGTAAATGCCCAAGTAAATAACATCCCACATATAATTGCACCCTAATCTGGCATACTCCAAAGAGGAAGAGCTAGCTACATATAGAAATAATAAGCAAACTATATCAAATAACCTCCAATGATCAGATCTATGAAAAACTAGGTGAATGTTACTTAGGTGAATGTTACTTCAAACTTTGAATATCCACAAATCTTTAATTGGAGCTAGATGTCCTTTACTTGGAAACTACTCTAATGTATTCTTCGCCCAGAATTAATACAATATTTTCTTCTTCAAGTATGGAGGCTAAGAACTATGTTCAATAATTAGGAATTATAGAATGTATGATGGAATAATAGGCTTTGAGTCTTCTTTAGGGAAAATTTGGGAACAAATATGTGCATCTACATCTTTTCCCTTGGGTTAATTTTTCGCTAGGCCACGATCACACCAGTTTTGTTGCAATCGTGCCTAATACGACTGTAGGAAATTCCATGCGATTGTGGTATCTTGACTATCTTGAATGACCACAAAGGTGATAAATGAGGCCATCCGAGGACTCTTCTGGTCCCTGAGGCAGTCTGGACAATAGCTTCCGAACCACCTGTATCTGACCTGAGATGTCATCAAGGGGATTGGCTGATGAAGGTCTACAAGTGTCTGCATCCTCTTGGGTCGACTTTCCTAAGTCCATATTCATTGCTTTGCTCTAACCAGGAGCACCCTCACCATATAATTTGAGTGAAAAAAACAAGGGTTTTGCGTGCACCCAAGTATCTGCTATATATTCCTCCATCTTTGCTCTTCTACATAGTTAAGTGATAAGGGAAGGAAAAAGAAGAAGTATACCTCCATGGTTCTTGAAATACCTCCACTTCGAGATCATAATCTCGCCCATGTTTAGAGAAATGCCAAATAGGATATGAGCCACCACCCGAGCTCACATGTTTGTGACATTAGTTATGTGAGTCCACGACGATACTCTGCTGCAGATGATATTTAGCCATATCCAGGCCTCATTTGTGAAGTCATTCATCAAAATTTTCTCTCTTGGTGGTGGCCTAGATTGCTTCTTTACCCAGACATAATATGTTTACCATCCTGGTTCCTGGCTCACATCTTTTTGCTTGGAACTGCCCCATGTGAGCATCCAGAAACCCATATACTTCATTAATCTACTCTGCTCCGAAGTTCTCTTGCTTACCCCAAATTTTCATCACTAGATTTATGAGAGAAACTATACTAAGCTTGGCGTAGTACTTAAGTATCCGATGCTCAATAGCAAAGTAGAGATTTGGGCCAAACACAACCACCCGTTAGCAGTGAGTCTAGCATGGAATACTGGGAGCTTATCCTCCACTTTATCAATGCAAATACCCATTTTTGGGACAAATTTTGTCCTTGGCAGATCACCATAATAGAGGTTTTCGCATTTAGTGGCCATGAACCTGGTGTTGTCAAAGTCTCTCATTTTTGTAGCTTAGTACTAATAAGAAATATAACTCAGACCATCATTAGCATTAGAACACAAAAATCATGGTAGATTAATTTGGCTAATATAGATAAATTCCCTCAGGTATGACGATCGTGGAGTAATGACTACAATCTAGGTTCCACAATTGCAGTCATCGGGACCGCGATCGCTGTACCTAAGACTATGGTCGACAGTTCTGCACATCACTCAAAACACATGATTTTAACCCTAAATTTGTGTTCTAACTAGGCACATAAAAATCGTGATCAATGAACTTAAGCCTAGAATGGATGGTTATAACCCCAAACTTGAAGGAATTATCATTGCTCATTGGGGCATCGAATTGAACACATGGAGTGCACATTAATTTCAATAAGTTTAGGCCTAAATCAGGGTACTCAAGACTTCCCCGTTGGTGTGTACACCATCTAGAATAGCTAATCACCACAATACTTCAAAACAAGCATATACTTTGTGTTAAAAACACTATTTCAGACCTTTCCATAAACTATAAGTTCTAAGCAAGCAATTACATTAAAAACAAGAGAGTAGAGATAACATACCAAGTTAGAGAATGAAATTACACTAAAATAAATACTTGGGTAGTCTACACAATGCCTAAATTTTGAGAGAATTTGAGATAGATGCCTGTGGAAAAATTGTAGTCGGATGGTTATTTCAATACTCGACCACAATTGCAGTCCTAGTTCCATGATTGTGGGCATATGGCCTCTACATTTGTGGAGGCATAGGCCGTGGTCACGGTAATCAAGACCAAAAATTTGGTCTACTACACTCCTCTATTAATTCCACAGATGCCAATTTCACAGTTTTCTTTTTCAATTTCAATCAAAATTCCTCATAGCACTACCATTTCATGGATTATGCATGAAAAAATACAAAAATAAAATCTACTCTAACATGCATAGAATAAAAGGAAATAGGCCACTTTTCATGGCGTGATGGGTTTCCTCCCTTCTTTTGTGGCGAACTACCCTTCCAACTATCATTTTTGTTTTCACTTAGAAGATTTGAATCTCTGTCCCAACTTTTGCTCTATGAGTTGTGCTGCAGATGGACAAAAGATTTAACTATTCGAAGGTGAGAAAAGATAGAGAAAAAGGAATGACAATAATGCTTTTATCTCGCTACTTTGAAGACTTGAACCTTTTACCCAATTTCAAATCAAATTTGCAGCTTGAAGACTTGAACCTTTTACCTAATGAATGCTTCAATCAAAACCTCTTAATACCTCAATTAGACACCCTTATTTCTAGGATGGTGCCTAAGTATATTTAACTTCACAATCACCCTTATGTCTAAGATAGTGAAAATTAGCCAACCATGCTCATAAATTTTCAATTATTGCCTTGGTTCCCACATCCCTCTTTCAAGAGCTTGGGATTCACACCCACAAACTCGATTTGGGTATTTGAGGCTTTCACCCCCAATTCCCAACCAAATTAGTCAAGCAATAATAAAAACCAACATCACAAACTAGTAAATGCACAAGTAAATAACATCCCACATATAATTGCAAACGTAATCTAGCATACTCCCAAGAGGAAGAACTAGATACACATAGAAATAGTAAGCAAACTATATCCAATAACCTCCATTGATCAGATCTATTAAAGACTAGGTTAATGTTACTTCAAACTTTGTATTTAATGGGAGCTAGATGTCCTTCACTTGGAAACTACTCCAATGTATTCTTCGCCCAGAATTAATACAATATTTTCTTCTTCAAGTATGGAGGCTAAGAACTAGAACTATGTTCAATAATTAGGAATTGTTGATGGCCGAATAATCATATTGACTTTAAGCTTAGTCACTACCACAAGTAGCTCTTTTAACATTGGCCAAGCTATTCTCACTTCACCCCTCAACATAAAAAGCTATATTTAAGGATGCAAAAGACTTAAAAGGGCAAAAATATAACAACAACCAATACTCGAGAAGTGACTCACTTTTGACCATCACTAAACTATACTCCTTTTGCTCATTTCTTAGATGATGATAAAATCACCACCTAAACTTGTTCACAAGCCTCCTTACAAGAAAGAAAATTTCACACACAAAGCTACCAATTATGCAAAAAGAATTTAAGTGCAAAACTCTCTTTCCCACAAGAAATCTCTATGCTAACAAGTGTTATATCATAGGCTGGCCCCTATATTCTATCTCCACTATAATGAAAACAAATGGTTGGAGATATCAAAGGTCTTATTGAGCTTGTAATATAGGTTTGTGTTAGGGTAGGATACCATGTTAGGAACAACATGGTTACACCCTCCTTGAATATCTACATCACACTATTTGATCAATCCTTTAACTATGGGCCACTTCCCTTTGTTTTCATTCTTTTGATTATACAAGTGCCTACTATTACTTACTTATTTCACCCATTTTCTTTCATTTTGTTTCTTGCAAATTTTAAGCAATTCCTTAATTTGTTGGGTCCTTTTTTTCATATGTATTTGTTTCAATGATTAAACACATAGGCCTTCACTAACACATCGTGGCCCAAAGTTTCTTCCTTTAATCTTCACCACCCCTAATTTAGGCTTATAGCCTCACATTACATTTCTAAGTTCAAGGAGGGTATGGTTCAAGAGTGGGATAAAAGTTGAAAGGCTCATGACTTGTAATGTGTTTTCCAAATAAAGGTCCAAAGGCTAAAAATGGGTTACTAGGGATAACATTTATGCACGGGTAGGCTTTTTAGGCTAAAGTGGGCTTCCAAATTTCACGAAGATGGCCGAAGATCATCTCTCCAATCAAATACAATAAAAATTTAGCCTTGAAAAACAAATGGGGCAAGTTCTAGATGACACAAGTATGAATCAGATTTAAATAAATAAAGTCACAACAGATGGCATGTGGACTCACTAAGGAAGCTCAATTGCCCCTCACATTAGAGACAAAAATGAAGTATCTATCAATATGTACAAGTCAAAAATTTTGGAGTCACAAAAAAAGAAAGTTTTGTTACATGGTTTCTCATGTCCATGCCTTTGAATTTTTTTTGAAAAATTTTAGGACGAAGGGGGGTTGATTGTTTTGAATTTGCACCACGTACAATTTGCTTCTTATGGCAACAATCTAAGCCTTAGTCTCACATTTTGGCTTACTATGGGAAAACCAATCATATGGCTACTCAGACTTCGCCAATGGCATGCGTGCATTCCCAAATTCACATTGCCACAGGTACTCAGACATCCAATGTATTTGTGATCTTGATGCCACAGGTACTCAGAATTCCTCTGCACCTATGTCTCAAAACCCAAATCACGATGCATTTCACTTAAGAATATTGATACTCAATCTATCATAGAAAAAAACACGTCAAGCATTACCATAATTAAAATAAACTAAAGCAAAATAGAGAATCTAAAAAAAAACCAAAAAGACCAATCCATTAAATGTGGGCACCATCAGTGTGCCCAAATGTATCAATCCAAAAGAAAAATAAAAATCATCCACAATGTCATCAAATCAATACCAGAAATATCTAAAAATATATCAAAATAATGCAGATCTAGAAAAGCACCCCCAACTGAAGAAATAGCAGTGTTCTCACTACATAAGAAATAAAGCAAGGGAAAAAGAATGTTTCCTAAATATGTCTCAAGAGCTGCACTCTGATAACGCTCAACTTACACTTTAGTTTAAGTACAAGGCATTCATCATCAATATATTTACTCAACTTTAAAGTTGAGGTCGAATCCATGAGGAACAATGTTAGTAGCAATCAAGTTAATTCAAAATAATGATTACTTGTAAAATTCAAACCAATAGTACAAAAAGATAAAAATGGGGGAAGTTTTCGGGAACAAATTCAAGGCTACGAATAATTAGAGTCTAAATAATTAGGCATGGGTTTTGGGATTAAGCTCTTGTAGAGGCATGCCATGCATAGGAACTTGATGATTTAATGAATGTTCTTATTGTTTATGATGTGGTAGGCTAGATTAAAGGTCCTTGAGATGGGTTTGTTAACAAAGTCTAAAGGATTTCACTCATTGACCCTTTTGAGTACATAACGAGTGTGTCAATTAAAGACACCCAATACCTCAATTAGGCATCACTATTTCTAGGATGATACCTAAAATACATTCAACCTCACAATCACCCTTATGTCTAAGATAGTTAAAATTTAACAAATCATACCAATAATTGTCTACTATTGCTTTGGTGTCCACATCCCTCTTTTAAGGTGATGTGGGTTCCTAAAGTTTACCCAAACCCTTCTTTCTAGGATGGTTTAAGCTTTCAAGAGGATGGGATTTTCACCCACCAATCTATTTGAGTATTTGGGGGTTTCACCCACAAATCCCAACAAATTTAATCAAGCAACAATAGAACCCCTCAATCAGCACATTAACATATGCACAAATAAATCACAACGCACATGCAATTGCACCCTATTCTAGCATAATCCCAAGAGAAAAAGCTACTTATAAGATAAATAAGTAAATATTTTACACAAAATCTCTATTGATTTAATTTGAGAAAATCTTAAGTGAATGTTACTTCAAACTATGAGATCCAACAAAGCTTCAACGGGAGTTCACTAATTCTTCACTTGTAATGTTACTCCTAAGTATTCTTCACCCTAAATTTATACAATATTGTCTTGTCCAAATATGGAGGCTATAACCTTAGAAAAATATCTAAAAATTGGGGAAGATGGAATATATCCAATAATAGGGTTTTAGTCTTCTTTTTGCCAAATTTGGGATCACCCATGTGAATTTACATTTTTGCCCTTGGGCTGTATTTTTTGCAAGACAACGATCGCATAGGCTTTGCCATAATCGCGGATACCCAACCATGATTATCTCATACGACCGCGGTAGGTTGACCTTATTGACTGACCACAATCATGATCCTCAGACCGCGACTGCTGTAACTGAGGCCATGTCTGCTTTAGGTCTTCTGTTGCAGTTTCTTACTTTTTTTTGATCATTTTTAGCTCTAACCTACATATTTCTATCTCATCAACTATATGCTTGCAAAATGTGGATATCAGTGCATTCAATCACAATTATGTCTCATTTATTCATTCAAAACATGGTAATGTGCATGAATATAAAGTGAAAATGAGTGGTAAAATAACCACTCATCAACACCCCCAACTTAAAACTTTGCTTGTCCTCAAGAAACAGTACCACTTATCATGAATAATTACACTTTTATGCCCAATTGTCATGCCTCAAAGATCACAATGACTTCAAGCTTAGTCACTACCATAAGTAGCTCATTGCACATGGTTTAAGCTATTCTTAATACACCGCTCATCATAAAATGTAATATCCAAGGATGCACAAGACTTTAAAGAGAAACCCAGCAACAATAACCAATACTCTAAAAGTGACTCACTTTTGATCAAAACTAAGCTATACTTCATTTGTCTTATTGCTCGTAAGATGACAAAATAACCTACCTCAACTCGTCACATACCTCTTCACAAGAAAGAAATTCCACACACCAAGCTACCAATTATTCAACAAGGAATTTAAGTTAAAAAATTCTCTCCCTAAAAAAAGAACTCTCTATGTCAACAAGTGTCAAATAATAGGCTTTCCCCTATTTTCAATTGACACTACAAAGAAAGTAAATGGTTGAAGATCTCAAAGGACTTTTTGAGCTTATAATGTAGGTTCGGGTTAGGGTAGGATATTATTTGGGAACAACATGGTTACAACCTTCCTTGAACCTCTACATCACACTATTTAATCCATCTTTTTACTATAGGCCACTCCTCTTTGATCTTTTCTCTTTTCATATGCCTACTTTTTGCTGCCTTTGTTTACCTAGTTTCTTTTATTTTCTTTTTTTGCAATTCTTTCCTTTGTTTGATCCTTTATTTTTCTATTCATTTATTTTCAATGCTTGGGCACTTAGGCATTTCACTTACAATTTCATGGCCCCACACATACTTCCATCAATCTTTACCACCCCAACTTAGGCTTTTAGCCTCAAGTTGTATTTTTAAGTTGAAGAAGGGTATGGTTTAATAGATGAATAAAAAGAATTCTTCACGACTTGTAATATGTTTGCCAAAAAAGGGTCAAAAGGCTCAAAGCGGGTTACTAGGGATTACATTTATGCATGATAGGATTTTTAAGATAAAGTGGCATCCAAAGTAACAAAGATAGCCTAAGATAATTTGTCCTACCAAATACAATAAAAATTAGCCTTGAGAGACTAATGCGGTAAGTTCTAGATAACATAAGTATATTAGAGATGAATGCAAATAACTCACCAAACATGGAATGTAAAATTCCCCAATGAGGCTAAATTTCCCCTCCCGTGAGAGACATAATTGGTGCATATATCACTATTAATAATTCAAACATTTGTTGAGTCACAAAAAGAGAAAGACTTTTGTTACAAGGTTGCTCACGTCTATGCCCTTGATTTTTGAAAAAAAATTTGGACCAGGGTTGGGGGGGGTTGTTTTCCATTTTTATCATATTCAATTTGCTAACTTACGGCTACAACCAAAGATTTAGCCTCACATTTTGGCTTAATTTGGGCAAACCTACCATATGGCTATTCAGACTTCGCCAATGGTGCACAATAGGATCCCAAATTTACAATGCCATAGGTACTTAGACTTCGCTTGCATTAATGACACAAATGCCATGGGTACTTCGAATTCCCTTGCATCTATGGCTCAAAACCCAAACATAATGCTTTACCCTTAAGAATGTCATCACTCAATCTATCATACGGGAAGATTCGACATGTAGCATCATCAAAATAAAACTAAAGTAGAAATAAAAACTAAAAATAAAACTACATGATAATCCATGAAAATATGGGCACCATCAGAGTGCCCAAATCTAGCATCCCAAAAAAAAAAATTAAAAACCATCATCTAGAATGTTATCAAAACCACATAAAAATTATCTGGCAACACATCAAAATAATACAAATATATGGAAAGGCACCCCCAACTTAAAGGCTAGCAGTGTCCCCAATGCATAATCAATAAAATTATAGGAAAAGGTAAGGGTCCTCCTTGAATTTGCATCAGAAGATGCTCTCTCCCGCTGACTATGGACCATCACCACCGGTATCATCAATTGACCAATCTTTAGGCATCTCATCATCACTCACCACCCAGGGAGAAAGTAGCCTATCATGGGGTTTTAGGACCTTCCACAGGACCTTTACCTCTTTCCATATCTTGTTGAAGAATTTGTCCCTATTCTTCTCCCTTTTCTTCATCTTCTCATGAGAGTCCCTGCGGTCCCTGTATAATCCGATAAAGTTTGAGTAGGCTCTCTCCAGCCTGGAAACAGTGGCTTCTTGCTTCTTCTCCTAATGGTATATGTCATAATTCGACCAGTCACATATAAGTGCAAACAGTAGAGGACTCTTCTTATCCCTGAGGCAATCTAGACAAAAGCTCCCTAACCACCCGTATCTGACCTGAGATATCATCAAGGGTATTGGTCAATGAAGGTCTACAAGAGTCTGCATCCTCTTGGGTCAACTTGCCTAAGTCCATCTTTATTTTCTTGCTCTGACCAGGAGCACCCTCACCTCGAAATTTAAGTGGAAAGATGCAGGGGCTTGGGTGCACCCAAGTATCTGTGACATATTCGTCTACCTTTGATCGTCTGTATAGCTAATTGGTAAGGGAAGGAAAAAGAAGAAGTGTACCTCCATGATTCTTGAAGTACATCCACTCTGAGATCATAATCTTACCCACGTTCAAAGGAATGGAAAATAGGATATAAGTCACCATCCGAGCTCACATGTCTGTGACATTAGTCATGTGAGTGCACGACGATACTATGCTCCAGATGATATTCATCCATACCCAGGCCTCATTTGTGAAGTCAATCATCAAAATATCTCTCTTGGTGGTGGCCCAGAGTACTTCTTTGCCCTGATATAATATATTTTCCATCCAGGTTCTTGGCTTGCATCTTTTTGCTTGGAACTGCCCCATGTAAGCATCCGGAAACCCATATACCTTATTAATCAACTCTTATCCAAATTTCACTTACTTACCCCAAATTGTCATCACTGAATTTGTGAGAGAAACTATTCTAAGGTTGGCATAAAACTCATGTACCCAATGCTCATTAGCATGGTAGAGGTCTAGGTCAAACACAACCACCCGGTAGCAGTGAGTCTAGCATGGAATCCTGGGAGCTTCTCTTTCATTTTATCAAGGAAAATACCCATTTTTAGGAGTAATTTTGTCCTTGGCAGATTACCAGAGTAGAGGTTTCGACATTCAATGGCCATGAACCAGGTGTTGTCAAAGTCTCTCATCTTTTCAGCTTAGTACCAATAAGCAATATAATTTATTCCATCATTAGCATTATAACACCAAAATCATGGTAGATTAATTAGATAAATGTAATGCCCCGAGTCTATACCCTGGATGCTACATGGTGCTTATAACCCCAAAAGACCACAAGCTAACCTATGACTGATATCTGCTGTGAGCACTGAATAATATACGAAAATATATGAAAAATAATAGGCTAAAATGCCATAGGGTTCAAATATTTGAAATACTACTGAAATATCAAACTGTAATAAAAATTTGTAAAACTGAATACTGTCTGAAAACTAAAAAGCCTCTAAACTGAACTGTCTGAAAGTGGAGTTGATGGGATAATTCACCAACTAACTCCATCTACTAAAATACCGAGTCTACTAAAATAATAAAACAAAAGAATATCCTCGAATGATGAGAACTCACTACTAATCTACTGCTGCTGGCTGAATCTGAATCTATCTATGAACGGCCGGGAACCTAAGCATATGATCCTATGACATAAGACATCATAGTGCAAAGAAAGAGTATACGTCAACATGTGGAATGTACTGGTATGCTAGATGGGGTAAGGCTAAATGCAAAGGTTCATATGCATGAATAATAACTGATTGTATGATATAGAGTAAATAAATATAAGAGAACATAAATAATTGATACTACTGTAAATACTGAGTGTGCACTAATATGCATATAAATAAATACTGTGACTAAGCTTGTCTAAAGCTAAGTCCTTAATTCTGATACTGAGTAACTGATATTTAAAGTTATTGATAACTAATTTACTGATACTGGTTGACTGTATCTGACAGTCCTAATTCTGTAGAACTTAATTGAGTTCTATTTTGATGACTAAAACTGAGACTGTGGGAGGTAATTATCAAACTGACATGCCCCAAATAAGATAAGATAACTGAGTTGGGGTCCAGCCTATGACTACAGTTAGAAGGGTGTCAATACCCTGTCATGAGTAAAGACAAGCTGAAGAGTTACCCTCATTTGGTAGGTACTCTAATGAGAAAGGTGGAACCCTCATCTTTCAGGTTAAAACACCTCATCAACTCTCAACTTCCAGGTTAGATATCTCAACCTACGCTGGCTACATAGTTCTAAAATAAAAGGATTGCTTCTAAGGATCACACTCTCTATTGGCAGGTGAGCCCTCATCCTTGGGTTCACTCAGTGCTTAATCCTACTCCCAACTAAAAGACACTAAACTGGACTGAGCTGAACTAATTCTGAGTTTACTAAATTTTCCTATGTTCTATAACTGACTAAGTTCTACTGAGTTTTGTAACTAACTGAGAATATTACTGATCGTAAAATGACTGATACTATTCAGTAACTAACACTGGCTCTAGGCACACAGTTAAATTATCGGGTTTAAATACCCCCAGGACTCGATAGCATGAAAAATAAAGCATAACATGATCTTGAAAGACATAACAATGTACACTTGTTCAAAATCATTTATAGAGATATTTTCTCAAACACTTGTAGGGCATAAGCTTAAACATGTACTAACAAGCCATGATTTTATTAATTCATTCACATGGACATTCTATCAAACACCTAGAGAGCATAACTTAATGCACATAATAATGGTTAACACATAAGCATGGAAATTACAATGCCCTTACTTGCAAATTCATGGATTATAACATGGGAATTTCACAATTCAATGCACATGCTATTCAAACTTCATGGAATCTACAATTAATCATAAATTGGAACTTATTTAATATCAAGAACACTAATATAATCAAATTTTAAGCATGTAAATCATGAATAGTAGATCTTAAAGTTTTAAAAGTGGATTTATGGACTCTATGGGTGAAAGGGACCCATAGATGAACACCTAACATACCTTGGAATATTTGTTCTTTTAGATTTTTGGAGAAATTCTTGAGATTGATCTTGATTTCTTGGATCTAGGGTTTGTTTTCTTGGGAGAGAATGCTTTTAATTTGGGGGAAAGTTGATTAAGAATAACCTTTAAAACATTTTTAGGGATTAAATCCCGTATCTGGTCATGTAAAAATCATGGGAAAAGACCAATTTATCCTTGTACGTCACTTTAAATTATTAAGAATTTTTTTGACCTGGATCCCTAGCGTGATGCGGTGCTATCGTACCATGTCTTTAGAAAATGACAACTAGGAATTGCGGGCTTGGCGCGACATGGTGGGATTGCAGTGCCCCTTTGATTCTAAAATCTGAACTCATCGCAATGCGGTGGGATTGCATTGATACACTGGAAAGTGAAAAACATAAAAATAGGCCTTGGTGCAATGTGTCAATATTGTGGAGCAACACTAGAAACTGAAAATTTTCATTTTGACATACTCCATTATGCGCTACTGGCCTGAATGACAGTGTTTAATGACTAAAATTGAAAATAGCCATAACTTCTTACCCGGTTATCAGATTTAGGTAAATTTTATATCATTAGAAACCTAATTCAATTTTCTTCGAAATGGTAGGCTCTAAAATGAAACATACTAAGTATTTCAAAAATTTTATATTAGATAACTCACGAACTGAGGGTTAAGTTAAGCTTGAGAAATATGGGGTAATACAATATCTCCCCCTTGGAAACATTCTTCCCTGAATAAAACTAATTAAGCTGAGACACTGATAGACTGAGTTAACATGCTGAACATGCATATCTGATGCATGTAATACATGACTGAAGCTACTGATAAGCTATTTTTTCATACTTAACGTACATAAATGATGCATGAGAACATGACTAAAGTGATTCATGAATGCATGACTGAATATGTGACGGTAATGAATACCAAGTTTATAATTATATATGATCAAGGAACTAAGCAAAGCTAAGAAAGGTTGTTACCTTAAATGGATTTGAGTTTATGGAGAAGAGGCGAGGATACTTGGTCTCCATATCTGCTTCTGCTTCCCAAGTAGCTCCTTCAATAGACTGATTCCGCCAAAGAACTTTGACTAAGGGAACTTCCTTGTTCCTCAGTCTGTGAATTTGATGATCAAGGATTTGGACTGAAACCTCTTCAAAAGAAAGATCACTCTGAAAATTTACATCCTCTAAAGGAACTATGACTGCTGGGTCACTAATGTATTTCTTTAGCAAGGAGACGTGGAATACTGAATGCACTGAGGCTAGATCTGAAGGCATCTCAACCTCATAAGCTACCTTTCCGAAATGGCTGAGAAACCTGTAAGGACTGATATATTAGGGTATGAGCTTTCCCTTCTTGCCAAACCTCTTTACCCCCTTCACCGGAGAGATTTTCAAGAACACAAAATCCCTGATCTTAAACTCAAGATCCTTTCTTTTCACATCTGTGTATGATTTTTATCGGCTCTGGGTATCCCTAAGTCTTTCTCTAATTAACTGAACCTTTTCTAAGGCATCGAATACTAGATCAGGCCCTACTACTACAGCCTCACCTACCTCAAACCAACCAATTAGAGATCTGCATCTCCTATCATTGAGAACCTCAAATAAAACCATCTGAATACTAGAATGATAGCTGTTATTGTATGCGAATTCGATCAAAGGAAAGTGGTCATCCCAACTACCCTTAAAATCGATAACACAAGCTCTTAGCATATATTCTAGAGTATGAATGGTCCTTTCTTCTTGACTATCTTTCTGAAGGTGGAAGGCTGTACTGAGGTAAACTAGAGTACCAAGAGCCTTTTGGAATGCTTTCCAGAAATGAGAGATGAACTGGGTATCTCTATCTGAGATAATGGATACTAGAACTCCATGTAACTTGACCAACTCTCTGATATAGGGTTTGGTGTAGTCCTCGGCCTAATAGAAAGTAAAGACTGGCAAAAAATGAGCTGATTTAGTCATCCTATCTACGATAACCAATATAGAATCATGCTGATGATGAGTACGAGGCAAACCCGTCACAAATTCCATATTTACTTCTTCCCATTTCCATGTGGGAATACTGAACTCCTATATGGACCCACTAGGCTTCTGGTGCTCAATCTTAACTTGTTGACATTAGAGTACTTAGCTACAAATTCTGCAATATCTCTTTTTATCCCACTCCACCAATAGATCTCCAGCAAATTATGGTACATTTTATTGGTCCCTAGATGAATAGAGTAACGCGTACCATGTGCTTCTTCAAGAATTCGTTGTCTTATGTCATCTACACCTGGCACACAGTTGACCCTGGCAATGCAATAGACTATCTCCCCCTTGGGAAAAAACCTCTATTTTTTGATCTTTGACTGACTCTTTCAACTTAACAAGACTGGGATCTCTATCCTTCTTTTCCTCTACCTCAGAAACTAGAGGGGATTCAGAACTTTTCTGAACCCACACATTGCCTTCTACTGATTAGACTAAGCGAACACCTAGTTAGGCAAGTTGATAAACTTCCTAAGCTAACTTCTTCTTACTATCCTAACATGAGCAACACTACCCATAGACAGTCTACTAAGAGCATCAACCACTACATTGGCCTTGCCTGGGTGATATAGAACACTCATATCATAATCTTTCAATAACTCTAGCCATCTTCTTTGACAAAAATTTAAATCTTTCTGTGAAAAAACATACTGAAGGCTTTTGTGATCTATGAACACATCAACTTGCACCCCATACAAGTAATGCCTCCAAATCTTTAAGGCAAATACTACAGCTACTAACTCGAGATCATGGATTGGGTAATTCTTCTCATGGGGCTTAAGCTGCCTGGAGGCATAGGCTATAAACTTACCTCTTTGCATGAGGACACAACCCAAATCTACTCTGGATGCATCACAATACATAATAAACCAATCTGAACCATCTGGTAGAGTTAAAACTGGGGCTGAGGTGAGTCAAGTCTTCAACTCCTAAAAACTGTTCTCGCAAGAATCTGACCAATGAAGTTGGACTTTCTTCTGAGTCTATCTGGACGCGGGAGATGCAATAGATGAAAGCTCTTCAAAAAATCGATGGTAATAGCCAACTAAACCTAAGAAACTCTTAATATCTGATGGATAGATGGGTCTAGTCTAGTTTTTCACCACTTTGGTCTTTTGAGGATCAACTCTAATGCCATCACCAAAAATAATATGACCAAGGAATGCTACTAACCTTAGCCAAAATTTGCAATTGCTGAATTTGGTGCATAGCTGATGAGTTCTGAGAGTCTAAAGTACTATTCTGAGGTGATCTACATGATCATTCTCACTACAGGAATAGAAAAAATGTCATCGATGAAGACTATAATGAACATGTCCAAGTACTGCTTGAACACACGATTCATTA
This sequence comes from Capsicum annuum, assembly GCF_002878395.1. NCBI lineage: Eukaryota > Viridiplantae > Streptophyta > Magnoliopsida > Solanales > Solanaceae > Capsicum > Capsicum annuum. Next base: position 28,981,094 of record NC_061118.1, on the reverse strand, counting down.
AGTCCATAAAAGCTGCTGGGGCATTATTAAGACCAAATAACATGACTAGAAACTTAAAGTGACCATACTGAATTCAGAAATCTATTTTTAGAATGTCACATTCACTGACTTTGATTTGATGATAGCCTGATCTGAGGCTTATCTTAGAAAAGTAATTGGCTCCCTAAAGTTGGTCAAACAAATCATCGATTCTAGGAAGTGGATACTTATTCTTGATTGTGACTTTGTTCAACTGACGATAGTCAATATATATTCTGAGAGAATTATCTTTCTTACCCATGAATAGAACTGGTGTGCCCTACAGGGAAATGCTGGGTCTGATGAATCCCTTATCTAGGAGATCCTTCAACTGTTATTTTAATTCCCTGAGTTCTACTGGTGCCATTCTGTATGACAGAATAGATATGAACTCAGTATCTATGAGAAAGTCTATTCCAAAGTCTATTTCCTTGATGGGAGGAATTCAAGAAAGATATTTGGGAAATACATCTGAGAATTTATTTACTACTAAAACTGACTCAAAAGTTGGAGTTTCTGAGTTAGAGTCTTTGACTCACACAAGATAATAGATACATCCCTTAGATATCATTTTCTCACTCTAAGATATAAAATCAACTAATCCTTAAGCACTGTAGTACTACCCATCCATTCAAGGACTCGTTCATTTGGGAACTGAAAATGAACTATTCTATTTCTATAATCAGCTAAGGCATAACATGAGTAGAGCCAATGTATATCAAGAATGACATCAAAATATGCCATCTCTAGCTCGATAAGGTTTGCTGAAGTAACTTTCTGAGATATCATAACCAGACAGTTTCTGTATACCCGTCGTCCTATTATAAATTTACCCACTGGGGTAGAAATTGAGAAAGGCTCTACTATTTATGGACTGCCTCCAAATTTAATGGCTATATATGGATTTACAAAAGATAAAGAAGCTCTCAGATGTAGCAAGGAATAACCATGTAAATGGAAGATCTATAATGTACTTATGACTACATCAGGTGAATTTCCCTGATCTTGTCTGGACTGAAGTGCATAAAGCCTGTTTGGGCGTTGCTCACTGGTGGCACTGGAAGCGGCACCCTACTAATTCGAGCGATCTGACTGAGCTGAAGGATAATTATAATGAACCTAAGAACTTGATTGAGGACAATCTCTAACTCTGTGGCCTGGATTTCCAAACCCAAAACAAATATCATTGCTAGCTCTGCAGATACCCTTATGGTTCTTGCCATATTATTGATATATAGGATTTGTTCGAACACTACTGATACTACCCTAAGACTTAGAGCCTGGTGCCCTATCATTGTTACCATTTTTGAACTTCGGGACTGGAGAACTGGCTGAGGATAGTGCGAAAACTTAACTTCAGGCAAAATTGGGAACAGTTATCGCCTTCTGACTTAGGCTGATTAAAATTAAATCTACTTATTCTAGCTCTCTTATTCTGCGTCTCTCTCTCTCTGATCTTAGCTTCTTCTATCTATTAAGCATAGACCATGAGTCTTGATATGTCCATCTCCTTAATCAGCATTGCTATTCTGCACTCCTTAACTACACTATTTGACACCCCAGATATGAACTTGCTCATTCTGGACCTATTATCTGCTACAATATGGGGAGCATACCTGGCTAACTGAGTAAACTTGAGGGAATACTCTTTCACTCTTATATTGCCTAGCCTGAGGTTGATGAACTCTAACACCTTAGCTTCTCTTAACTCTAAGGGAACAAATATCTCTAGGACAGTAGTAGCAAACTCTTCCCACTCTATAGGCTCTACATCTGTGCCCCTGTCTACCTTCCACTGCTTAAACCACGTATGAGCTACATCTTATAGTTGATAGGCATCTAACTTAGCACTCTTACTGAAAGTCACTCCCATAATATCTGTGACTTTCTAAAACTGATCGAGGAACTCCTGTGGATCCTCTTCGGACTTAGATCCTAAGAATAGGGGATGATTCATTTGAATAAAGTCTCGAATCCTGGATATAATAGTATTGGCCATTGGGTTAGCCTGAATAGTAGCTGGACATTCATTCTTTGCTACAACAAAATTAGCTAGAGTAGTGAATACAACTCTGAATTCTGCATGGGAGACATGCTCGTCCAGGGAATCTGCCTGAACGGGCTAAGGTGTTGACTGATTTTTGGTTATTCTTTGTTGTCTTTTTGGGAGGTATATTCTATAAATAAAAAGGAGAAAACGGAATAGACTAAGAGTTTAACTTGAGATCATGCCCACTCACACGATATGAATACTGAAAGAAGTGAAACTTTTCCTAAAACATCGCATAACCTCCCGTCCATAAGTGTGGTGTGCTACAAACCTATGTACAAGACTCTACTAGATGCGGCTTTTAGAATTCCTAGGATACTGTTAAACCTTAGGCTCTGATACCAAGTTTGTAACACCCCAAGTCTGTACCCCAGATGCTACACGATGCTTACAACCCCGAAGGACCACAATCTAACCCATGACTGATATCTACTGTGAGCACTGAATAATATACTGAAACAAATGTGAAATAGTAGGCTAAAATGCCATAAGTTTCAAATATCTAAAATAATGCTGAAATATCAAACTATAATAAAAATCTGTAAAAATTGAATACTAGCTGGAAACTAGTCTGAAAAGCCTCTGAACTGAACTGTATGAATGTGGAGTTAATGGAAAAATCCCCCAAATAACTCCATCCATGGAAATACTGAGTCAACTAAAATAATGAAATAAAAGAATATCCTCGAATGATGAGGACTCACTGCTAATCTACTGCTGCTGGCTGAATTTGAATCTATCCATGCGCGGTCAGGAACCTGAGCATCGAAACTTATGATATAAGTCATCATAACACAAAAAAAGAGATCCATCAGTATGTGGAATATACTGGTATGCTAGATGGGGTAAGGCTGAATGCAAGGGTTCATATTCATAAACAATAACTGACTATATGATATAGAGTAACTGAACATGAGAGTACATGGATAACTGATACTACTGTAAATATTGAGTATGCACTAATGTGCATATAAATAAATACTGTTATTAAGCTTGTCTAAAGCTAAGTCCTGAATTTTGATACTAAGTAACTGATATCTGAAGTTACTGATAATCGATTTACTGATACTGGTTGACTGTATTTGACTGTCTTGATTTTTATAGAACTGAGCTGATTTCTATTTTGAAGACTGAAACTGATACTATATAAGATAATCATCAAACCGACATGCCCCAAAAATGATAAGATAACTGAGTTGGGGTTTAACCTGTGACCCCAGTTGGAAAAGTGTCAATACTGTGCCACGGGTAAAGACATGCTAAAGAGTTACCCTTATCTGGTAGGTACTCTAATGAGAATGGTGGAACCCTCATCTGTCAGGTTAAAACACCTCATCAACCCTGAACTGTCAGGTTAGATGTATCAACCTACGCTAGCTACATAGTTCTGAAATGCAAGGATTGTTTCTAAGGATCACACCCTCTACTGAAAGGTGAGCCCTCATCCTTGGGTTTACGCGGTGTTGAATCCTACTCCCAACTGAAAGACACTGAAATGATTACACTAAACTAGACTGAGCTGAATTGATATTGAGTTTATTGAATTTTCCTAAGTTCTGTAATTGACTAAGTTCTATTGAGGTTTGTAACTGACTGAGAGTACTACTGATCGTGACATGACTGATACTATTCAGTAATTGACATTGGCTCTAAGCATACAGCTAAATTGTCAGGCCTTAAATACCTCCAGGACTCGATAGCATGAAAAATAAAGCATAACATGATCTTGAAAGACATAATAATGTACACTTGTTCAAAATCATTCATAGAGATATTTTCTCAAACACTTGTAGTACATAAGCTTATACATATACTAACATGCCATGATTTCATTAATTCATTCACATGCATATTCTATCAAACACCTAGAGAGCACAACTTAATCCACATAATCATGGTTAACACATAAGTATGGCAATTACAATACCCTAACTTGCAAATTCATGGATTATAACATGAGGATTTCACAATTCAATGTACATGTTATTCAAACTTTATGGAATCTACAATTAATCATGAATTGAAACTCATTTAGCATAAAGAACACTAATACAATCAAATTTCAACCACGTAAATCATAAATCATAGATCTTGAAGTTTTAAAAGTGGATTCGTGGATTCTATAGGTGAAAGGGGCCCATAGATGAACACCTAACATACCTTAGAATATTTGTTCTTGAAGATTCTTGGAGAAATTCTTGAGATTGATCTGGATTTCTTAGAGCTAGGGTTTGTTTTCTTGAGAGAGAATGCTTTTAATTTGGGGGAAAATTGATCAAGAATGATCTTTAAAATGTTTTTAGGTAATAAATCTCATATCTAGGCATGCAAAAATCTTGGGAAAAGATCAATTTATCCCTGTACATCACTTTTAATTTTCATGAAATTTTCCCGACCTGGACCCCTGGCGTATCGCGCCGTGTCTCTGAAAATGACAACTGGAAACTGAGGGCTTGGAGTGATATGATAGGATTACAGAGCCCCTTTGGTTCTGAAATCTTGACTCATCGTGATGCTGTGGGATCGCGATGCCCCTTTAGTTCTAAAATCTGGACTTATCACAATGTGGTGGGATCACGTTGATACACTGGAAAGTGACAAACATTAAAATAAGCCTTGGCACGATATATCAATATTACAGAGCAATACTGGAAACTGAGAATTGTCATTTTGACATACTCCGCGATGCGCTACTGGCCTAAATGACGGTGTTTAATGATTGAAACTTAAAATAGCCATAACTTCTTACCCGATTATCAGATTTAGGCAAATTTTATATTATTTGCAAGCTAATTCAATTTCCTACACAATGACAGGATCTAAACTGAAAAATACTGAGTATTTTAAAAATTATGAGGTATTACAATAAACTAATGTGTTAGTATTGTGGAAGGTTTTGGGGTGAGAAATGGGTGTGCAGAAATTTTGGCTTTTGCAGAAGACTGCACTCAGGTATGGCGATCATGGAGCAATGACTATGATCTTAGTACCACGATTACAGTCATCGGGACCATGATCATTGTATCCGAGACTATAGTCGACAGTTCTGTACATCACTCAAAACACATGATTTTAACCCTAAATTTGTATTCTAACTAGGCACATAAACATCATGATCAATGAATTAAGCCTAGAATGCATGGTTATAACCCCAAACTCGAAGGAATTATCCTTGCTCATTGGGGCATCGAATTAAACACATTGTGTGCAAGTTAATTTCAATAATTTTAGGCCTAAATTAGGGTACTCAAGACTTCCCCGTTGGTGTGTACACCATCTACAATAGCTAATCACCACAATACTTCAAAACAAGCATATATTTTATTTTAAAAACACTATTTCAGACCTTTCCATAAAATACAAGTTTTAAGTATTCAATTACAGTAAAAATAAGGGAGTAGAGATAACATGCCAAGTTAGAGGATGCAATTATACTGAAATGAACACTTGAATACAATACACAATGCCCAAATTTTGAGAGAATTTGAGATAGGTGCATGTGGAAAAATGGTAGTCGGATGGTCATTTAAACTTACTCGACCACAATCGCAGTCCTAGTTCCTTGATCGTGGGCATGTAGCCTCTACGATTATAGAGGCACAAGCCTCGGTTGCGGTAATCAAGACCAAAAATTAGGTCTTCTGCACTCCTCTGTTAATTCCACACATGCTAATTCCACAATTCCCCTTTTCAATTTAAATCAAAATTCCTCATCACACTACTTTTTCATGGATTATACATGAACAAATGCAAAAATAAAATCTACTCTATCATGCATAAAATAAAAAAAAATAGGCCACTTTTCGTGGCTTGATGAGTTTCCTCCCATCTTTTGTGGCAAACTACCCTTCCAAATATTATTTGTGTTTCCACTTAGAAGATTGGAATCTCCGTCCTAACTTTTGCTTACTATAAGCTGTACGGCAGATGGATAGAAGATTCACATCTTCCAAGGTGAGACCAGATAGAGAAAAGGGCATGACAATAATGCTTTTATCTTGCCACTTTGAAGACTTGAACCTTTTACCCAATTTTACATTGAATTTGCAGTTTGGCTTCTTGGGTAAAGGTGAGCACATCAATAGGCCACTAGTCGTACATCAGAAGTTTAATTCTTGGACTTTATGGAGTGGGTTTTATGTGCTTTTTTGGAAGGTCAAATCCCAAAATATAGGAATCGTACTCCTTCTCCCCACAATTTATCATTCGTCTAGGTGGATGGATTCTCAACACATCCTCTAGGCACAATGTTGAAAAGTTGTTTGAATGAGGTCTATAATTTTTGAATCATTTCCTCATTAACACTTTCACCCCAAAATGGGCTAGATTTATATAAGTGATTTACTTGGCTTCTTCTTAAGACTCTAGTACCATTTCCTTTATTTCGACATCTTCAACAATATGTTGGTCGGTTGAGTGAGAAATCGTCGAGGATTCTTCTCTACCAAGCTCATCATCATAGCTTGGTTTTTATTCTCGTGTGACCTTCTCTTGGGAAATGGGCAAGGTATTTATATTTGCAAGGTTTATCTCCTTGCCCACTTCGTCTATCTTGTCAATCTCCCTTTTGAATGTCTCATTGGATTGGTGTATGTCTTGCACATTCTTCCCCATTATAGTTACCCGATCCAAAATAGTTTGAAGCGCTGGTTCAAAACTAATGGACCTAATATGATTGTAATTTCCCGTATTTCCCTAGCTTAATTTAATTCTCAGTACATGAGTATTTATAAATATAATTTCTAAAAATACTTAGAATTTTTCAGTTTAGCGCTTACCATGGCGTAGGAAATTCAATCACCTTTCTGCCTAGAACACCAGCGCATCGTGGAGACCAGGCAAATGGCAGCCGTCAGTTTTATGTAAAGCTCCACAAAAATGGCGCATCGCGCCAATGCTCCAGATCACAATGTTATTTTTTTGTATGACAACGCGGTCCCACCGCGCGCGCCACTAGCCATTTTACCAGTTGTCAAATTTTGATAAGACTCAGTGATGGTGCCGCATCGCGCCAAGGGTCCATTTCACGTTCATCCCTTTTTGAATAGTGCCATCCCAATTCTAGTGGCTCACTGATCTGAGGTGGTTTTATTCACTTTAGTATCATTATTCTAGCTTATTTTGCCTTGTTTTGAGAGCAATTCGTGTGTTTAACATGATCATATTGATACAAATAAGCATTTAAGTGTCCAAATGCATGATTAAAATGTTCAAAGTATTTTTCAAACAAGTTTGTACTTAATTGAGTCATTAGAGTTCAACCCGAAAAACTTGTTTTACTAGCTTGAGCTAGGTGTGTGTCTAGTTGGTTTCAGTGGATTCTAATGTGTTTACTTTGTTCCAAATATTTTAACTATGTAATTATGAGTGGAATAACCTATTTGTGATGCGCAAAGTTTAATTTGATTAAGTTAAGAGTCAAAATAATAAGTGGAAAATCATTGTGAATTTGCCTTATCTTAGCTCTTGTTTTGATTTGTTGTTGAGAATATTGTGTTGTTTTGATCATTAATATGTGGTGTATGATATTGTAGAAGGCTTTGTGAGCTAAATATAGTGATATATTGATGATTTAAAAGCTGAAAATTCATTAAAAATACACTACAAAAGACATAGAAAAAGAATAGAACGTTCTGCACTTAACAAAAATTTTAGAAGTAAATTCCAGTGAGTCAACGTGTCGCATCGACATCCCAGTTCTAACCAGTGCAGTGAGACGATCTTTGAAGCATCGCGTCGCTTATTCATGCATTGTTGCCAACACAGATTTGGAGCTTTCCCATTTTTAATATAATACAACTGGCTCGCAATTAGAGAGGCGGTTTGTGGGAGTCTTTTTTATTGTGGGATTAGAATATAATATATGTATTTAGTTAGGTACTTGGACATTAACTGGACATTAACTTGGACAAGGATTAAAGGCTGGATAGCCGGGACGCGATATGAAAATAAAGAGGACAATTACCTGGAAACTTGGACAAGAGAGAATTAATTCGGTGGACACTAATTTGGACAAAATTAACGGAGGCTGATACACAGTTTATTAGGTTTTTAATTTTTTATTTAGATTTTAATTTTTCATATCTTGTATTCAAATATTTGGATCGTGATTATGAATATTATCGGCTAAAAACTCCCCTTCCGGGGTTAAAGTCAAGAACATGATTATTATTGTTTTGGATTAAAATAATTTAATTTTGCTTATCATATTTGATTGTTTGTTTATTCTTATTTTAAATATTTTATGGATTGATTACCCATAAAATACATATATTGTCGACCTTTTGATCTTGGGAGAGGGAATAGGGAGATAGAACATGGAAATAAATAAAGTTTGATTTTTTATTCTCTTATAAAATAAAGAATTAAACTTAGCGTCTAGGACAGAGATGTACTTAGATGCCTTACTTGATTCATATGTAGGATGATCACTTTAATTCAATTAATTAGATTATTACATCGCTGCTTAACGATGTAGTTGTAATGTCCATATTAGGTACAAGATTATAGGTTGGGAAATCATGATCATGCAATTAACCCTACGAATCAACAATCAAGATAAGCAAGTTAATGAAGGAAATTCAATAATATAGTATGATTGTTCGAAGTGCTTTAACCTCGGGCTTTAATCCATTAGTTATCCCAAGACTTTTATTTTTATGCATTCTTTATTTTATTTTTAATTTATAAAATTACAAACTCTCTTTTTGGTTACTTTATCTCAATTGTTAAACTATAATTTGATAGTTGACATATGCAAGTCCCTGAGAGATCAATACTTGGGCTTTCTTGAAGCCACTTTACTACTTGATAAGACCACGTACACTTGTATGTGTGCTGTCAAGTTTTCTGCTCCGTTGCCCGGGACTTGTAATTAGGGAACTATCTTATTTTTAGTTTTTCTATATTAAGTTGTAAATAGTTTTGTTTTTTTAGTCTCTTTTTTTTTTTTTTAATCACACTTCTTGACATGACAGCTTGGGATAGATGATTTTCGAGTGATGAAAATTCTATATGGTGTATGGTTTATGGTAATAGTGGTCATTCTCAAGATATGTGTACTCTCAACCCTGATTCAATAATGTTTGTGGGCTATAATCAAAGGCAATACTATGTGAACGCCTACAACTAGCAGCAGTAGTTTCAATAGCTATAGGTTCAGAATTACCAGGCCCCGATTCAAATGAGCAATATGGAAGAAATGCTGAAACACCTTCTAGCTGATCAAGAATAGTTGTCAGTAGAGATGAAGAGTAATGCAGACATTTTAGAGCATCAGAAAATTATCATGAGGAACTTGGTGATGTAGGTAGGAAAATTGCAACAGGTTTATAATACCAGACTTTAAGGTGATTTGTCAAGTGACAGTGAACAAATAAGTGAATCACTTTGAGAAATGGTATGAAGCTCAATGAAGAGCCTTTAAAAATAACTAAGGAGGTAGATGGAGAGTTGACTTCCCAATCTATTGAAGAAAAAGTTGCTGATAATTCAAGAAAGTCTGAGTACTCGAAAACTGAAATTGTTAAAATTATTAAGGAGATGCAACCACCACCATATGAATTACAACCATTCAATTGTCATCTTTCTCTTGAGACTGAAATTAAGAAGGTGAATAAAAGTGAGGATGTTGAGGATTGTGTAAATTTTGAGGTAGGATTGGTTGGGCCTTATTCAAAGCACTTTTCTACATTATGTTTAGATGATATCTTGCCGGTGGAATCATTTAAAATAGTATAAGAGTATGAAGATGAGGAAAAAGAATCCTGTATTCTAGATTTTACACTAGATAAGCAATATAAAAACACACCTCATTTCAAGGCTGAGTGATTTACCATGCATCATCCATTACTCAATTTCGTAATTTTTACATCCCTAACTTATGATCGAGGCAAGAAGATGGATGTGAAGTTAGGGGTGAAATTCATATCCTCAAAATGGAGAAAAAATTTGATTGGGTCGTGCCGTGAAACTAAATTAGGCGCTTCTTGGGAGACAACCCAAGCTAAGGTATGTTTTCTTTTTAGTTTTTAGTTTTTACTTCACATAGTTTTTATTTTTATTGAGTCGCAGGTTTATGGGAAGTCTGAGTACCAAAAATCTGAGCTAAGGAGCATGGCAAAGGCAGAGTATGGGGTCCCATAGATCTCCTTGATGCAAAAAGATGCTACTAGCTAGGCCTAAAGATCTCAGGGAGTATTTCTATCTCTTACTTTTTAAGTTACTTTGGGGACAAAGTATATTTTTAAGTGTGGGGTGAGAAATTCCCAACTTTTAGCTCAATTTAAATTTTTTTAGGATAGAAATAAGTGATATATTTGAGTTGGTTCTATTTTTGATTACATGGTGCAAGTGTTTTGCTTGGTAAAAGCATGTTGATTGGGCAAATTATTATTTTTCAGACTTCTAGGCTCAAGTTTTTGACTCTTCTATTTGTTGGCTTAAATCTGAATTTATGCTATTGTTGGTTGGGATTCTATGATGATCCTATTGAGTTGAGCATGTGCCATGTGTGGTGTGAGATTTTTGTATATTCCTTATTGTATGAGATGTCTAGAACTTGCCCGGTGTGTGTGAAACGAAATAAAGAATGTGGATTTAAGAGATGATATAGGCATTTCTTTGATAGGATTGTTTTATACCTTCTATTAGTCATACCCGTGTGCATTATCCTAGTTAACCCCCATTGAGCCTTTAGCTTTTTCTTCTGCAACCCCATATATAGCCTAATCCCTTTCTTTGATTGACCACATTTTGACCCAAAAAGCTCCCAAGTGTTGTAATGAAAAATTAAATTGAGTAAGGAGTTTGAAAAATTGAAGAAGAAAAAGGTGAAATTAATGCCCCAAGGTAATAGTTATTGGTGTATAAGTGATGTGTGGTAGATTGATGTGATGTAATTTATGTTAAAAATATTGCCCTAATTGTGAAAAAAGAGAAAAAAAATGATTCTTGTGGTAGTAAACTATGTGTCCACCAAGTGTTTGTGAAAATGCTTAAAAAAGATGGGGCAAAAAAAAAAAGAATGGAGTAGATAAAAAAGTGTAATTTGGTTGTTGGAGATTTATTTCAAATGTATAATGTAGTGTATTAAAGCGCTTAAAAAGGTTAGTCACTATTCCCAAATAGTTTTTACCTGTCCCTTAGCCTACATTACAATCCGAAAAAGACCTATTTGATCCTAAGTTCATCATTCTGATATTAGTGGAGCATTATACTAAGGGCAAGCCTATGGTTCATTATGTGTAACTTGTGAATTCTTTGTGAGAGTGAGCGTAATTTGATTCTTGTACCCATTATATTATAAATTGCATTATTGCAAGTGATTATGGGTAACTCTATTGTTGTGAGGGCACATGTTTGATGAATGTGGGTGATTTGTATGATGTCCTTGATTGAGAAATATGCATGAGTTTGCCAATTATGTGAGTCAATTCTTGAGGTTAGGATGTTTCGTAGTAGAATTCTTGAGCCTTCAATTGTGTAAATAACATACTTTGTGTAGAAACTTGCATTCCGTGTAATGATTGTAGTACTAGCTTGAGTGTCTTTATTTTAGTAGAAGTGTAGCCTCACCTCAGATTTTTATGCATAGAGTAAAGAGTTGTTCGAGGAAGAACAAAAGTTTAAGTGGGGGGTGATGATCTGAGGTAGTTTTATTCACTTTTGTATCATTATTCTAGCTTATATCGCCTTGTTTTGAGAGTAATTCATGTGTGTAACGGGTTCATATTGATATACATAAGCATTTAAGTGTCCAAGTACGAGATTACAATGTTCAAAGTATTTTTCAAACAAGTTAGTACTTAATTTAGTCATTTAGAGTTCAACCCAGAAAACTAGTTTTACTAGCTTGAGCTAGGTGTGTGTCTAATTGGTTTCGATGGATTCTAATGTGTTTAATTTGTTCCAAATATTTTAACTGTGTAATTAGGAGTGGAATAACATATTTTTGATGGGCAAAGTTTAATTTGATTAAGTCAAGAATCGAAATAATAAGTGGAAGATCATTGCGAATTTGCCTTATTTAGCTCTTGTTTTGATTTGTTGTTGAGAATATTATATTGTTTTGATCTTTAATATGTAGTGTGTGATATTATAGGAGGATTTGTAAGCTAAACATGGTGTTATATTGATGATTTAAAGGCCGAAAATTCATTGAAAATACACTACAAAAGATATAAGTAAAGGATAGAATGTTCTACATTTAACCAAAACTTTAGAAGCAAATTCTAATGAATCGATGCGAAGTCGACGGGTTGCGTCGACATTTCAGTTATAACCAGTCCAGCAACGCAATCTTTGATGCGTTACGTCGCTCATTCATGCACTGTTGCCGACGCAGATTTGGAGCTTTTCCATTTTTAATATAATACAACTGGCACGCAATTAAAGAGGCGGCTTGGGGGAATCTTTTTTATTGTGGGATTAGAATATAACATATATATATAATTTTTTAGGTACTTGGACATTAACTTGGACAAGGATTAAATGCTGGACAGCTGGGACACAATATAACAAAAAGAGGACAATTGGCTGGAAACTTGGACACGAGAGAATTAATTTGATGGACACTGTTTTGGACAAAATTAACGGAGGCTTCTACTCGGTTTATTAGGTTTTTATTTTTTTTTATTTAGTTTTTAATTTTTTATATCATGTATTCAAATATTTGGATCGTGATTATGGATATTATCGGCTAAAAATTCCCTTTCGGAGTTAAAATCAAGAACATGATTACTATTATTTTGAATTAAATTCGTTTAATTTTGCTTATCATATTTGGTTGTTTGTTTATTCTTGTTTTAATTATTTTATGGATTGATCACCCATAAAATACATATATTATCAATCTTTTGATATCGGGAGAGGGAATAGGGAGATAGAACATGGGAATAAACAAAGTGTGGGTTTTTATTCTTTTATAAAATAAAGAATTAAACTTAGCATCTAGGACAGGGATGCACTTAGATGCCTTACTTGATTCATAGTAGGATGATCGCTTTAATTCACTTAATTGGATTATTACATCTCCTCTCAACGATGTAGTTGTAATGTCCATATTAGATACAAGATTATAGGTTGAGAAACCATGATCATGCAATTAACCCTACGAATCAACAACCAAGATAAGCAAGTTAATGAAGGAAATTCATAATATAGTATGATTGTTCGAAGTGCTTTAACCCTGGGCTTTAATCCATTAATTGTCCCAAGACTTTTATTTTTACGCATTTTTAATTTTATTTTTAATTTACAAAATTACAAACTCTCTTTTTGGTTACTTATCTCAATTGTTAAACTAGAATTTGATAGTCGGCGAACGCAAGTCCCTGAGAGATCGATACTTAGGCTTTTTTGAAGCCACTTTACTAATTGATAAGACCACGTACATTTGCGTATGTGCTTGGGCGCTGTCACTCACCGCGATGCCACTGCGTCGCGATAGAGGCCAAACTTGGGATTTTCAGTGACAAAATTTAATTTATTCCCAGGGGTAATTTGATATTTTTCCACGACCCTAATCAGTTTAAACATGAAATTAAACCTTAAATAACTTAATATATCATTATTTACTCACTTTTCTCAAGATTAAAAGCATTCTCTCTCAATTAGCAAACCTTAGTTTTCAAGATAACAAGAACAAAGCTCAAGAATTCCTCCATGAACCTTCAAGAACTCTTCTTCTCAGGTATGTTAGGTGTTTATATATGGGTTCCTTTCATCCATAAAGTCTAAGAATCTATTTTTAAAACTACACGATTATTGATTCATGATTTACACGTTTGAAATTGATTGTATTCATGTTCAAGATAGTAATTGGGTTTTAAATTCATGATTAATTATAAGTTTCCATGAAATTAAAATAGTTTATGTGATGAATTATGTGAATTGTATGCTAAACCCTTGACATTGAAATTGACCATTGTATTCATGATGTTCATGTGTTGACCATTTTCATGTGAAATAATCCATGCTCCCCAAGTGTTTGCTAAATTGCCTATGTGAAGTAAATAGTGAAATCATGGCATGTCATTATGTGGTCCCATTCAAGTACAAGCTCATGCCTTACAAGTGTTTGATAAAATGTCTCTGTGAATGAATTATCAACAAGTGGACATTGTTATGCTTTTCAAGATCATGGAATGTGTCATTTTTATGCTATCGAGTCCTGGGGGTATCTAATACCCTAAAATCTAGCTGTTTACCTAGATCTACCGTAGTTACAGAATAGTCTTAGTCATGTCATGAAATAGTAGTACTCATTCAGTTATAGAATTTAGTGAGCTCAGTCCAGTTTAGTCAGTCAGCACGATCAATAACAGATTAGTCAAATCCAGTACAGTCTAGTAACCAGTCCACGATCTATTCAATTGGGAGTAGGATTCAGCACCAAGTGAATCCAAGGATGGAGGATCACTTGCCAGTAGAGGGTGTGATCCTTAGAACCAGTCTTTATGTTTCAAAACTACGTAGCCAACGTAGGTTGAGATATCAACCTTCCCGTTGAGGGTTGATGAGGTGTTTTAACCTTCCAGTTGAGGGTACCACCATTTTCATTAATGTACCTGCCAGATGAGGGTAACTCTTCAGTTGTCTTTACCCGTGGCATGGTATTGACTCTCTTCCAACTGGGGTTACAGGTTGGGTCCCAGTTATTTTATTTGGGACATATCGATTAGATAATTACCTCTTACAATTTTAGTTCCAGTCTAAGTATAGAACTCAGTTCAGTTCTACAGAATCAGGATTATTAAACACAGTCACTCAGCATTAGTATTTAGTTATCAGAAATCTCAGATATCAGTTAATCAATATAAGAGATCAGTTCTCAGCTTCAGTAAAAGCTCAGATACAGTATACACGTATATGCACCGTATTGCATGCTCAGTATTTATAAGAGTTTTAGTTATCCATGTATTCTCTTATTTAGTTACTTCATATCATTCAGTCAGTTACTATTCATGTATATGAACCCTTGCATTCAGCCTTACCTTATCTATCATACCAGTACATTCCATGTACTAACACATACTTTCTCTTTGCGCTATGATGTCTTATGTCATAGGTTTGGATGCTCAGGTTCCCGATTGTACTTAGACAGATTCAATTAAGAGCAATATATTTAGCAGTGAGTCCTCATTTATCGAGGATATGCTTTATTTTATTATTTTTAGTAGCTTCAGTATTTTAGTAGTTGGAGTTAGTTGAGGGATTGTCCCATCAACTCCACATTCAGATATTTCAGTTAGAGGCTTTTCAGACCAGATTAGTTTAGAAAGTATTCAGTTTTCAGATATTATTGTCAAATATTATTATTATTATCAGTATTCAGATTATGAACCTTATGGTATTTCAGCCTATGTTTCTCGTTATTACAGTATTATTATTCAGTGCTCACAGCAGGTACCAGTTATGGGTTAGCTTGTGCTCCTTTGGGGTCATAAGCACCATGTGGCATTCGGGGTACAGACGGGAGGTGTTACAATGTTGCTCTACCTTCTTCTCATCATAAGATCTATCAAACTTATAAGAAAAACTCACAACTCAGTAAGCATAATATGTGGAGAGGGCATTTGGACAATCACTCCAATGTCCATCTCGACCTCTACATAAAGAACAACTATACTCCCAATAAGAATGAGATGGTGATTCAATCTTTCTCCGAGGAGCAAATCTACAATCTCTTCAAAAGTAGGGTCTACATAATATGGACATAGATCGTCAAGATAGGACTTCCAACTATAAAATTATTTTTGTCAAAAGGTGCCATAAAGAAAAGTAAAATAAAAACAAAATCGACCTAACACAAGAAACAAAAGAGAAGTACAAACAAATATTTGCAAGTACGAGTTTAAGCTAGTAAGCTAGAATTCCAAACTAACTTAATACACCAAATTGTTCCCCGACAATGACACCATTTTTCATAATACTTAACTTACATGTCAATTTAAGTGCAATGCGATTGTCGTTAATATATTTACCAAACTTTAGAGTCGGGGTCGAATCCACGAGGAACAATGTGAGTGGAAATAAAGTTATTTTGACCTAATAAGTACTTTTTAAATTCAAACAAATAGTACAAAAAGATAAAAATAGGAGAATATGAAGTATAGCAACACTAGCATTTCTTTTGGGTTTTTTGAGTACAAATTCAAGGTTACAAATTATTAGTCAAAAAAATTAGGCACGAGTAATGAGCTTATGCTTTCCTAGGGGCATGCCATGCATGAGGACTTGATGATTCGGTGCATGTTTAAATTGTTGATGATGTGGTAGGCCAGATTGAAGGTCCTTGTGATGAGTTTGTCAACATAGTCTCAAGGATTTAACCCACTGATACTTTTGAGTACCTAAAGAGTGTGTCAATTAAAGATGTACAATACCTCAATTAGGCATCCCTGTTTCTAGAATGATACCTAAAATATAGTCAAACTCACGATCACCCTTATGTCTAAGATAGTGAAAATTTAGTAAACCAGACCAATAATTAGCTACTATTACTTTGCTCTCAAAATCCCTCTTTCAAGGATGATGTGGGTTCCTAAAGTTCACCCAAATCTTTCTATGAAGGATGGTTTAATTTTTCAAGAGCTTTAGCTTTTCACCCATACACCCATTTAAGTATTTGGGATTTTCACCCACAAATCCTAACTAACTTAATAAAGCAACAATAGAACCCATCAATCAACACATTAACATATTCACAAATAAATCACAAACCACATGCAATTGCACCCTATTCTAGAATAATTCTAAGAGGAAAAACTAGCAACTCATAAGATAAATAAGTAAAGATTTTACCCAAAATCCCCATTGATTTGATTTGAGAAAATCTTAAGTGAATGTTACTTTAAACTATGAGATCTACCAAATCTTCAATGAGAGTTCACTAATTTTTCACTTGGAAGTGACTCCAAAGTATTCTTCACCTAAAATTTATACAATATTTTCTTCTAAAAAAATTGAGGCTATAACCCTAGAACAATGTCTAAAAATTGAGGAAGATAAAATATATCCAATAATAGGGTTCGAGTTTTTGTCAAATTTTGGATTAGCCATGTGCATTCATATTTCTCCCCTTGGGCTCCATTTTTTTTCTAGACCGCGATCGCATAGGCTTGTCCACGATCGTGATTATCTCATGCAACTATGGCATGTTGACCTTATTGACAGACCGAGACCACGGTAATTGAGACCATATTTGCTCCAGGTCTTCAGTTGGACTTTCTTTCTTTCTTTTGATCATTCATAGCTCCAACCCACATATTTCTATCTCATCAACTATATACCTACAAAATAAGGATATTAGTGCTTTCAATCACAATTATGTCTCATTTATCCATTCAAAATAGGGTAATATGCATGAATGTTGAGTGCGAATGAGAAGTAAAATCACCATTCATCATTCTATCCTAAAGATTCCACATCAACTTCACCAGCATTAGTATCTGAATAGTCAGCAGAGGACTCATCATAACTCTTAACCCTGGGAGAAGGTAGCTTTGTTACGAGGTTTCAGGACCTTTCACAGGCCCTTGACCTCTTTTTTTATTTTGATAAAGAAGTTGTCTCACTTATTATCCCTTTTATTTATCTTCTCATGGGAGGTATGAAGGTCCCTGCGAGACTCTGCAAGTGCTGAATATGCCCTCTCAAGCCTAGCAACTGTAGCTTCCTACTTCTTCTGCTCTTCACGATAGTTTCCAAAGTCTGAGCGGAATGCCTGGTAGATGACTCTCCTGGCCCTTAAGGCAAACCTGATACGAGCTTCATGATTGCCCATATATCAATACCACTGTCTTCCAGGGGCCTAGCAGTAGATGGTCTACAAGATTAGGGCTCCTCAACTGTCGACATACCCAAGTCGACCTTTCTCTTCTTGCTTTGGCTAGGTGCGTCATCTCTCCAAATTTCTTGCTTTGATAATGCTTCACTTATATGTCAATTTAAGTACAAGGCAGTTGATATAAATATATTTACCCAACTTTTAAGTCAGGGTCGAATTCATGTAGAACAACATGAGTGGCTATTAAATTAGCCCAAAACAATGGGTACTAGATAAAATTCGAACCTAAAGTATAAAAAGATAAAAATGTGTGTGTGTGTGGGGGGGGGGGCGGGGTTCAGAAAATATCACAACTAATATTTCTTTTTGGACTTTTCAAGTACTAATTCTGGGCTACGAATAACTAGAGTATAATTAATTAGGCACGAATCTTGGGATTATGCTTTCCTAGGGGAAACTTATGCATGGGCATATTATTACATGATGCGAATTCTAAATGTTGGTGATGTGGTAGGCTAGGTGGGAAATCCTTTAGTCTACTTTGTTAACAAAACATCAAGGGTTTTACTCATTGACCCTTTCAAGTACCTAATAAGTGCTTTAATCAAAACCTCCTAATACCTCAATTAGACACCCTTATTTCTAGTATGGTTCCCTAAGTATAGTCAACTTCACAATAACCTTTATGTCTAAGATTGTGAAAATTAGTAAACCATGCTAAACAATTTTCTATTATTTCTTTGGTTCCCACATCCCTCTTTTAAGGATGATGTGGGTTCCTAAAGTTCACCTAAACCCTTTCTTTAAGGATGGTTTAAGCTGTCATGAGCTTGAGATTCACATCCACAAAGCCTATTTGTATATTTGAGGCTTTCACCCACCAATCCCAATGAAATTAGCCAAGTAATAATAAAACCCAACATCACAAACTAGTAAATGCACAAGTAAATCACATCCCATACATAATTGCACCCTAATTTAGCATAATCCCAAGAGGAAAAACTAGCTACACATAGAAATAGTAAGCAAGATATGCCCAACAACCTCCATTGATTAAATATATAAAAGACTAAGAGAATGTTACTTCATACTTTAAATATCCACAAACCTTCAATGGGAGTTAGCCGATCCTTCACTTGGAAGCTACTCCAATGTATTCTTCACCCAAAAATAGTACAATATTTTATTCTCCGTGTATGGTAGCTAGGAACTAGAAAAATGTTCAATAATTAGGAATTGTATAATGTATGATTGAATTATAGTGTTTGAGTCTTCTTTAGGGAATATTTGGGAATAGCTGAGTGTATTTATATCTTTTCCCTCGGGCTGATTTTTTGCTTGGCCACAATAGTATAAGTTTTTCCACCATCGCACCTACCGTGACCGCGATAAATGCCAAGACATTGTGGTATATTGACCACCTTGATTGACCGCAATCGCTGTCTGAGGACTGTGATCACGATAACTGAGGCCATGTTCTACTCTAGGTCTTCAGCTGCACTTGTTTGATCCCTTTTGTTCCCTTTTTAGCTCTAATCCACATCTTTTAATCTTTTTATCTTGGTGCCTACAAAATGCAAATATTAGTGCATTTAATCACAAATTATGTCTCACATATTCATTCAAAGCATGGTAATATGCACGAATGTGAAGTATAATTGAGTGGTAGATTCACCACTCATCAATACCCCTAACTTAATGTTTTTCTTTTCCTCAAGCAACACTACCTCTTACTATGAGACAATACACATTTATACCTAATATATATGGACCAATATCACATTGACTTTATGCTTAGTCAAAACCATAAGTAGCTGTTTGCATATGGGCCAATCTATTTTCACTTCTCCCCTCAACATAAAAAGCAATATTTAAGATTACAAAAGACTTTAAAGGGAAATAATGTAACAATAACCAATACTCATGAAGTGACTCACTTTTGACTGTTTATGAGTTATGAATATACAACTAAATTATACTCCACATTTGAGCACATTACCATACTTTTAATGAATAAGTGAGGCATAATTGTGATTAAATGCACTAATATTCACATTTTGCAGGCACCAAGATGATAAGATTAAAAGATGTGGATTTAGATAAAATAGGAACAAAAAGGAGCAAAGAAATACAACTGAAGACCTGGAGCAGAACATGGACTTAGTTATTGTGATCACAGTTAGTCAAAATTGTCAATATAACGTGATCGCGTGGTATTTCCTATAGTCGCGGTAGGTGCAATAGCGACAAAACTAGTGCAATTGCGGCCTAGCAAAAAATTAGGCAAAGGGCAAAGATGTAAATGCACACAACTGTTCCCAAATTTGCCCAAAAGAAGACTCAAACCCTATCATTCCATCATACATTCTACAATTCTCAATTATTGAACATTGTTCTATTTCTTAGCCTCCATACTTGGAGAAGAAAATATTGTATTAATTTTTGTTGGAGAATACATTGGAGTAACTTCCAAGTGAAGGATCCACAAACTCCTATTGAGGATTTGTGGATATTCAAAGTTTTAAGTATCATTTACTTAGTATTTTATAGATCTAATCAATAGAAGTTATTGGGAATATCTTGCTTACTATTTCTATGTGTAGCTAGTTCTTCCTGTTGGGATTATGCTTGATTAGGGTGCTATTATGTGTGGGATATGATTTAATTCTGTATTTAATTGTTTTTAATGTTTGGTTTTATTATATCTTGAATAAATTGGTTGGAATTTATGGGTGAAATCCTCAACTATAATAATAGGGTTTGTGGGTGAAAATTCCAACCTCTTAAAAGCTTAAACCATCCTTGAAGAAGGGGGTTTAGGTGAGCTTTAGGAACCCACATCATCTTGAAAGTGGTATATGGGAACCAAGGCAATAATGGATAATTGATAAGCGTGGTTGGATACTTTTCACTATCTTAGACATAATGGTGATTGTGAAGTTTACTATACTTAGGACACCATCCTAGAAATAGAGGTGTCTTATTGAGTTATTAGGTGGTTTTGGTTGAAGCACTCTTGAGGTTTTGTACTCGAAAGGATCAATGAGTGGAACCCTTGAGGTTTTGTTGACAAGCTAGCATCAAGGATTTCTAACCTCGCCTACCACATTGATAACACTCAACTTACACATTAATTTAGTGCAACGCAGTCGTTGTCAATATATTTACCCAACTTTGGAGTCGGGGTTGAATCCACGGGGAACAATGTGAGTGGCGATTAAACTAATTTAAAACTATAGCTATAAGTTGAATTCAAATAAATGATATGAAAAGATAAAATGGGGGGTTTTTGATGATAAAACAAATGTTAAAGATTTAACTTTCTTTAGAGCTCAAAACTAAAATTTCAATAGTTCCAATCAGTGATAGAGAGGAACTAAGGTTATGATCATTATGATTATTAATCCTCCATTTTATAATATCTGTAGTATTGGGTTCTCATGACTGGTGGGAAACACCAAATTATCAGTTTCGATAGTCCACCTAAGTGTTTCTCAACCTACTTAGATGTTGAACTCCCTAATTCTCTCGAACTTAGGAAATCATTCTATTCATACTGATTTTATTTTAAGTTGATCAATCTTGTTACATCATTAATCATTAGATGAGAGCATAACCTTCCCAAATCCTTGTTGATAATTCGCTACCTTTCGTTTATTTTTCAGTTCGAGCAAATCAACATAAGGCAGGATTTATTGTTTGCAACCAATAAATAACAATCATAACAAAGGAATTATCAAGATGTCCCCACAATCACTCAAACCATAACCAACTATTAAATCCATGGGGGAATAATCATAGATCCCACAACCCTAGTGGTGGGTTTTAGTTCCACATGAGAAAGAAAGAGATAGCAACAATTATAATCATCATTCAAAGTAATTAAACTTACAAAAGATGAAATCTGAAGTTGATTCTCTTATAAGTTCAAGAGAAAATTCCCACAACCAAATCAAAGAGTTGAAAATTGAATTCTATGTTTTTTAGCCCCCAAAAAGAGGTATCTTTTCCCTTTTTCAATAAGTTTAAGATGTCCCCCCTTTTTATTAGAAAACCCTAACATGTTCTTTAAATACTTCAGCCTAATTATGGAAACAAAATCATAGATCACAGTATTTTCTCAGCCAGGCGATGATGTGTATGATGGATTATCAAGATTCTAACGACTTATCAGGAATATCGTCAGCTCCTCTTCACTTTTGACAATCTATGCCTTAGGTTGACGATGAGATGTGACGGCTTATCAGACATGTGATGACTTATCAAAATTATTGTCGCTTCTTCACTTCAAATCCCATTCCTTGCCTAAGCCTAACGATGATCCTGACAGCTTATCACACTTCTTACGTACTATCGTAGATATCATCACGAATTCCAGCTGAAGTTTATTCTTTGTCTAAGCCTAACAATGAGCCTGACGGCTTATCACACTTCTGACGGCTTATCACAGATGTCATCAAGAATTCCAGCTGAAGCCTATTCTCTGTCTAAGGCTAACGATAAATCTGATAGCTTATCACAAGGCTGATGACTTATCAGACAAGTTGTCAGCTATACTTCCCTTTCTACTTGCTTAGAAATCAACTGTTTTACTTCTATTATTGCTGGTTTTCTTGCATCCTTACTTTTACTGCAATATCAAATGGAAAACAATGAAAAACGACAAAAGTTGCTTAAGACTTTGCAATTATTCTCAGTTAAAAGCCTCAAATGTGTTAGCATCTACTCAAATATCAAGACCCTCAACTTAAAATAATTACTACTAAAAGACAACCAAGAGGATACATAGTACATTTGGCAGTCAACCATCCATATTATCTTAAAACATCTTCACCATCTCCAAGGTCAATTAATTTAAAAACAACAACTGTGCATATTATTGAAGAACAAGAATGAGACACACAGGAATCAAGCTATGGCATCAATTCAGCAAAAGCAACCATACATGTACCAACATTACACTATCCAAACAAGTTTGCAACTAGCAACGTAACCAGTGTTCCCTCACTACAAAGTAGTCCCACTTCACTTTTATCAAACATCACATATGTAACCATGGGGACAGTCAAAATACGCTCACTCTCAGAATGAAGTTCCAATCAATGTATGCAAAATACCATAGGCTTGCCCTTATTTTCATTACCAAGATTTTCAGACAGGTCAACTAAGATCACTATAGGTCTTCTCTTTGGCTTGTAATGTAGGCTAGGGGCTGGTACGATACTCGATGATATTTAAAGTGACTAAGCCTCCTTGACACTACACTAGCTTCTAGGGTCTCACTTATTTAGCTTTTTCTATTCTTCTCTTTTCTTGATTACACACATTCAGGATGGGAGCGGTCTTTTCTACAATCATTTTTTTTCTTTTTTTCACAACTTTTTTTTTCTTGTTCTTTTCCACCACACCCATCTTTTTATTCTTTTCTTTTATTCTATCTTTATTCATACTCATTTTACATCACGCACCCCTATGATAGCCACCCTCAACTTAGGCCATTTGCCTAAGTCAAGGTGCACAGTATCCAAGGAGGACTAGGGCCAAAATAGGTTTATTATGATATAAATGAGATGGTGATAGGTATCATAAAAAAGAAATAGGCTATTCAAGCTCAAAATAGAGATCAAGTGATATTATGCATACAGGGAAGGTCATTTAGGCTAGAAGTGGACTAATCTCAAAATGGCCTATGATCCTTTCCTAACTTCTATCCTACAACCAAGGCAAGACTAACCGGGCAAGTTCTGAATTTAACATACAATGGGAACTAAGTAATATCTCACACGCACATGGCACACAGGTATATTACAAGCTACTACCTATCCGATTCATGCAATTATTTAGCAATGGTTATCATGTCACTAGTACTTATGCCATAACAAGATGCACAGTGGTAACACATAAATGCATATCACACAGTTATAAAATAGACCATTGGAGAGGTGTTCAAAAATCAACAAAAACATGTTAATTGCCTAAGGTACTTGTATTTCTCCTAGTCAACTACAACATTTTACAACAAATCACAATACGGCTAAATATGCTGGCTCTACTAGGAACAAGGCTCCGAGGAAAAGAAGCACTATAACAAAAACCCCCAAAGGACATCGTCACCCACAAGTCGCCCCACCCTCAACTTAAAATCATGAAATGTCCCCAATGCGTTAAACCAAAACAAGAGAGTTAGAAATATACCTGTGGCACTATAGGTGCGAAGATCTGATGTCAATCACATAATATGGATACAGACAACAAAATACCTTGGGTTGCCTTCCAAGCAGCGCATAATATGGATACAGACAACAAAATACCTTGGGTTGCCTTCCAAGCAACGCCTGATTTAATGTCACGACATGACTAAGTTATCTTGACTACTCAAAATTCATCAAGATACCTTAAAAGTGCTTCATCCTTTATCCCTCCACTTAGATGATTTGAATCGTCGGTCCATCTTTTAATCTTTACATCTTTTATGTACGTTGGGCAAATATGAGGGTATGATAAGGAAAGTTCTATCACGCCACTTCAAAGACTTGATCCACTTGCCCAATTTTGCATCGAACTTTCATGTGGGATCATTTGGCAATGGTGATAATCTTAAAAAGCCATTAAATGGACATCGATCTTTAAGCTTCTTGGCCTTCAAGATTGGGGTTGTATTATACCCTTTTGGAAAGACAAACTCCAAAATGTAGAAATTTTTCTCCTCATTTCCAAAATTCATCATTTGCTTGGGTTATTCGACTTTCATCATATTCACTAAGAATAATGTTGAAAAGTGATTCGAGTGAGGTATTTTCCCTAATTTTGGAGTTGCATCTTTCTCGACCTCTTCACCCCAAATTGGGCTAGAGTCTTTATAAGAGATTGACTTGGTTTCTTCTTTTGCCTCTAGCACCATTTCCTCAATCTTGGCATTATCTCTTATGGTTGGTTGGGAAATCACCGAGGGTTGCTCATCATCAAGCTCAACATCAATATAGGGTTCTATCTCCTCATCTTCACTCTCTTCTATTATTTTAAATGATTCCACAAATAAGATATTATCTAAACATAATATAGAAGAATGCTTTGAATGATTGACCTCTATATCTATCTCCTCATGAATGATTGGCTTCATGTATTGACGTATATCACATATGATATCATATGTTTCTTTCTGGAGATCCAACATTAGTTGAAACATAGCTTTAATGCCACTCTTTTCGGTGCTTCGTTCTTCCTTTTCTTGGCTATAAGACCTATCAAACTCATAAAAAAAATTAGAATTTGGGTTAGCATAATAGGGGGAAGGAGTATTTGGGCAATCACTCCAGTATCCATCTTGACCACCACATAAAGAACAATAATACTCCCACTAGGATGGAGATGGTGCACACATCTCTCTCCAAGGAGCATATCTACAATCTTATCAAAGTGCGATCCATTACAATATGAACACGGATCATCAAGATAAGATCTCCAACCACCAAGATCATGTTCATTACACGATGCCATAGTAATAATTAAACTAAAATAAAAATCTACCTAACACAAGAAATAAAAAAACTAAAACTAAATATTTACAACTTTGAATTCAAGCAAGTAAGCTAAAATTCCAAACCAACTCAATATGCTAAATTGTTCCCCAGCAACGGCGCCATTTTTGATAATGCTCAACTAACATATCAATTTAGTGCAAGGCGGTCATCATTAATATATTTACCCAACTTTAGAGTTGGGGTCGAATCCACAAGGAAAAATGTGAGTGGCAATGAAACTAATTTAAAACTATAGCTATAAGTTGAATTCAAACAAATAATATGAAAAGATAAAATAGTGGTTTTTAATGATAAAACAAATGTTAAAGATTTAACTTACTTAAGAGCTCAAAACTAAAATTTCAATAGGTCAATTAAGTGATAGAGAGGAACTAGGGTTATGATCACTATGATTATTAATCCTCCATTTTATAATAACTGTTGTATTGGGTCGTCATGACTTGTAGGAAACATCAAATTATCAGTTTTGACAGTCCATCTAAGTGTTTCTAAACCTACATAGATGTTGAGCTCTCTAATTCTCTCGAACTTAGGAAATCATTCTATTCATACTGATTTTATCTCAAGTTATCAATCTTGTTACAAAATTAATCTTTAGATGAGAGCTTAACCTTCCCAAATCCTTGTTGATAATTCGCTACTTTTCATTTATTTCTCAGTTCTAGCAAATCAACATAGGGCGGGATTTATTATTTGCAACCAATAAATAAAAATCATAACAAAGGAATTATCAAGATGTCCCCTCAATCTCTTAGACCCTAACCAACTATTAAATCCATGGGGGAATAATCATAGATCCCAAAACCCTAGTTGTGGGTTTTAGTTCCATATAAGAAAGAAAGAGATAGCAACAATTATAATCATCATTAAAAGTAATTAAACTTACAAAAGATAAAGTCTGAAGTTGATTCTCTTCCAAGTTCAAGATAAAATTCCGACAACTAAATCAAAGAGTTGAAAATTGAATTCTAAGTTTTTTAGCCCCCCAAAAGAGGTGTCTTTTCCTTTTTTGAATAAGTTCAAGATGTTTCACCCCCCCTTTTTTTTATTAGAAAACCCTAACATATGCTTTAAAAACTTCAGGCTAATTATGAAAACAAAATCATAGATCACAGTATTTTCTCAAATAGGGGACAACGTGTGTGATGGCTTATCAGGAGTCTGACAACTTATCAGGAATGTCGTCAGCTTCTCTTCACTTTTGACAATCTCTGACTTATGTTGACGATGAGACGTAATGGCTTATCAGACATGTGATGACTTATCAAAATTGTCGTCACTTCTTCACTTTAAATCCCATTTCTTGCCTAAGCCCAACTATGAGCCTGACAGCTTATCATACTTCTTACGGCCTATCATAGATGTCATCACGAATTTCAACTGAAGCCCATTCTCTGTCTAAGCCTAATAATGAACCTAATGGTTTATCACACTTCTGATGGCCTGTCACAGATGTCGTCATGAATTCCAGCTGAAGCCAATTCTCTGTCTAAGGTTGACGATAACTCTGATTGCTTATCATAAGGCTGACGACTTATCAGATAAGTCATCAACTATTCTCCCCTCTCTACTTGCTCAGAAATCAACTCTTTTACTTTCATTATTGCTGGTTCTCTTGCATTCTGACTTTTACTGCAATATCAAACAGAAGACAATTAATAATGATAAAAGTTGCTTAAGACTTTACAATTATTCTCAGTTAAAAGCATCAAATGTGTTCGAATCTACTCACACATCACACATCACCAACATTTATAATTTGCATCAAGTCATTACATACCTATGTATAAGTTGCCCTTATGATAGCATAATCCCAAGAGCCGCACCTAATTTATTAAACACTAATTATTCGTAGCCCCGAATTATTAACTAAAAACTGTAAAAGGAAATATTAGTTGTGATATTTTCCTAACCCCCCATTTTTATCTTTTTGTACACTGGGTTTGAATTTTGTACGTATCCATTATTCCGGGCTAGTATGATAGCCACTCACATTATTCCTCATGGGTTTGACCCCAACTTAAAAGTTGGGTAAATATATTGACAACAACTGCCTTTCACTTAAATTGTCATGTAAGTTGAGAATTATCAAAAAATAGTATTGTTGCCTAGTAACGATTTGACATATTGAGTTAGTTTGGAATTTTAGTTTACTTGCTTAAATTCAGTCTTGTAAATAAGTGTTTGTGATTTTCTTCTGTTTCTCGTGTTAGGTAGATTTTTCTTCTTATTTACTTTTGTCTATGACATCTCAGGACTACTATGATTTTGGTAGTTAGAAGTCCTGTCTTGATGATCCATGTCTATATTGTAATAAACCTTACTTTCTGAGAGATTGTAGAAATGCTCCCCTGAGAGATATGGAATCACCATCTCAATCCTATTGGGAGTATAGTTGTTCTTTATGTGGTAGTCGAGATGGACATTAGAGTGATTGTCCAAAGGACCTTCCCCCCATTATGATAACCTAATTACTAGTTCTCTATTTGAGTTTTATAGCTATCATGATCCAATAAGGGAAGAAAAATAAGCCAAGTCCAATAGATTTTAAGCAATGATTCAAACTATTATGGATCGAGTAACTATAATGGTGGAGAATGTGCAAGAAATACATCAATCCATGGGGGGATGTAAAGACGAGATTGCCAAGATAGAGGAAATAGGCAAGGAAACAAATCTTGTAAATACCATCATAATGCCTACTTCCCAAGAAGAGGTGAATCAATAAGAGAAACTAAGCTATATGGTCATTAATGTGATTGGTAGTGAAGAGTCCTCTGTGATTTTCCAACCAAACGAACCAAATATTGTTGAAGATGCCAAAATTAAGCAAATGATCCTAGAGTCAATAGAATAAACCAAGAAAATCTCTTATGATGACTCCAGGTTATTTCGAGGTAAAGATGCTAATAAGGATATAATTTGGAATTAATGGATAAACCTTATTCAAACCACTTCTCAACATTGTGCTTAGAGCATGTGATGAGAATCTATCTACCTGGGCAAATGATGGATTGTGGGGAAAAGGAGTCCCATCACTGCATTTTGGACTTTGACATTCCAAAAGAGCACATGGAAACCCCACCATCAAATTCCCAGGAACTCAATTTCCGATGTACTACTAGTGGCCTATTGATGTTCCCACCTTTACCCAAGAGATAAACTAGAAATTTAATGTGGAATTGGGTAGAAGGTTCAAGTCTTCAAATTGACGATATAGAAGCTTCATCGATATGTCCCCACCTCTATCTATCTTTACCTTGGAAGATTTGAATCTTATGTTTCTCTATCATTCAAATCATAGCGTGCGAAAGTTAGGACAAAGATTTAAATCTTCTAAGTGGAAACACATATAATGGTTAGAGAGGTAGTTTTCCACAAAATATGGTAAGAAACCCATCATGCTATGAAAGTGGAATGTATCATTTTATTTATGCATGATAGAGTAGATTTTATTTTTGTTTTTGGTTTTGCATAATCCATTAAATTATGGTACTATGTAGAGCATTGATTGAAACTGAAAAAGGGAAAGTATGAAATTATCATGTTTTGAACTGAATAGGGGAGTACATGGAACCTAAAATTGGTCTTAGTTACCATGATTGTGGCTCGTGTCACTGCAATTGCGATAGCTGAGTTTCTGCAATCATGAAACTAGGACCACGATCGCGGTTGAATTAGTTTAAAATGACCATCGAACTTCCTCTCATCCCCCACACTTTTTTTTAAATTCTCTTAAAATTCTCTAAGGTTTAGGCATTTGTTGAGAGTCCTAGAGTGAATTTCAGTCCATTTTTATCTATAACTCGGCAAGTGATCCGAACTCCCTCACTTTGATATTGATTTGGGCTTGGAACTTGTAGTTTAGGAACTACAATAGTATTTTCAATGCTAAATCCATGTTTGTATGTGATTATTGTAGTGGTTAGCTGTTGTAGTTGGTGTACACACCAATGGAGAAGTCTTAAGTACCTAGATTTATGCCTAAAAATATTTGATGCCCCAATGAATTTCATGTTGATTTCTTTATGCTTTGAGGGTATAATCTAGAATTTAGAGTATTTGTTTCATAACCATGAAAATCAACGGGTCGATTGGTACTAAATTTATGATTAATAGTTAGAGTTCTAGAAGTTGTTGCAGAAATCGTAGAGCATGGTCTCTCATTGGGACCGCGATCACGAAACTGTAATTGCAGTCTTTGGTCTACGATTACAGATCCACAATCACAATGAATGGTCTACAATCCTGATAACTAAAGTTAGTTTTCGGCTGAGTCCAAACATTTATCATGCCCATTTCTCACCCCAAAACCCGCAATAACATTGCCACATGAGCTTATTCATATTAATCTAGCATGATTTTGGAATGAAAATGTAAATAGTGGTTTAGATATTATGATGCCTACAAGCACTCAACATGGGAGACTATGACCATGTTCGTTTCATGGCTCCTTAATTTCATAGCCTGTATTATAGTGACTTCCCATGGACCAAGCTACTTCAAGAGAAAGGCATCTACATAGAAAAGGTGAAAGAAAAGTTCCTAGATTTCTTTGATAGGCTTGATTCTACCTGGTGTATATACTTTTCCCCGAGCCTTTGTAAGGTTAATGAGCATTGGGTGTGAGAGTTTTACACAAATATCAGTGTAGTCTCCCTTTTAAACATTGTGTTGATAATTAGGGGGAAGGAAGTACGTTTTGGTTTATTACAAGTGAATAGAGTATATGTGCTCTCAAATTTAGAGATAGATGACTTTTAGGCTACGGGATGTAAGCTGAGCACTTGGATGGATAGCATACTGTGCCCTAACAAAAAGGTCTCCTGGGATGCCACCAAATAAGGGATCTTCATGCATGACTTTATAGCAGAGGCCAGAATCTGGTTGAACATTATCCACAGAAGAGATCTTCTTGCACACATTTGACCTCTGTTACTGATTTACAAGATCGCATAATAGCCTGTCTGATGTCTAGTATTACTCTGGGCTAGGACAAATTATTCTTTAAGAATGGAGGCATTCAAGATTTTGGGTGGTACACTTCTTCCCTTTCCTTCTCTTAATATTGGGTTATGCAGAAGGGCTAAGGTAGAGGAGTATCCCATAGATACCTAGGTAAAACCCAACCCCGCATCACTTCACTCAAAATTTGGGGAGAAGGCGCTTCTGGACAAAGCAAGAAGAGAAAGGTAAACTTGGGTAACTTGACAACTGAGAAGTCTGAAACTTATGAGCCATCTGCTGCTCGGCCCTTGGAAGACATTGGTATTAATATTCATACAATCATGGAGCTAGTATTAGGTTTGCCTCAGGGGCTAGGAGAGTCATCAACCACGCGTCACTCTTATTTGTCCCGTTTAGAGTATGAAAAATATTGAGAGTAGCAGAAGAAGCAGGAAGCTACAGTTGCAAGGCTTGAGAGTACATATTCAGCACTGACAGAGTCTCACAGGGACCATTAGACCTCCCACAATAAGATAAAGAAAATAGAGAAAAAGAGAGGTAAGTTCTTCAGCAAAATGTGGAATAGGGTAAAGGGCCTTTAGAAGGTCTAGAAACCTTATGACAAGCTACCTTCTCCTAGGTTAAAGAGTAATAATGAGGCCCTTGTTGACTGGTCAGATGCTGATGCTAGTGGAGCTGATGCAAAATCTTTAGGAAAGCAGCTCTTGAGACGAATTCGGGGAGCATCCTTTTCCCTTGTTTATTGCTAATTTAGTGAGGACACTGCTATGTCTTCAGTTGGGGAGCTTGTTTTGAGATCTATAATATTTTGATTTAGTTTTGGATATTTCTTGTATTGGTTTGATGTCATTGTAGATGATTTTAATTTTTTTTGATTGATACATTTGGGCACTTTGGTGGTTCCCATACTTCATGGATTAGTCATTTTGTTTTTATTTTTTGATTCTCTATTTTACTTTATTTTATTTAGATTATGGTGATGCTTGATGATCTTTTTACTATGAAATTTTAAAGAAAAAAATTGAAAGAAAATGGGTGAAACAAGGAAGCAATTGTAGGCCCTTGTGTAATCAAAAGATTGAAAATAAAGGAAAGTGACCCATATTCAAAGGGTTGATCAAATAGTATGGTGTAGATATTCAAAGAGGGTGTAACAATGTTGTTCCTAAAATGATATCCTACCCTAATTTGAACCTACGTTAGAAGCTCAATAAGACCTTCAAGATCTCCAACCATTTTCTTTCATTGTAGTAGCAATTAAAAATAGGGGCAAGCGTATGTTATAACACATGTTAGGATAGAGAGTTCTTGTGTGAGAGAGAGAGTTTTGCATTTAAATTCCTTGTTGCATACTTGGTATTTTGGTGTGTGAAATTTTCCTTTTTGTGAGGAGGCATGTGAACCAGTTGAGGTGGGTTGTTTTGTCATCTTCCAAGAAATGAGGAAAATGAGTATAGTTTAGTGATACTCCCTCCCAAAGTACCCTTACCAACTGGACAATTTCTAAGCATATGTTTTGGTGACCATATTTGAAACACCTATCCCTCGCTTCATCATAGAAGACCCTATGCAACCTACAGCAAGATCAAAAAAGGACACAATAAAGCTGATTGTTCCATACTCATCTAATATTGGGCACCTTATACTCGAAAGTTATTGCCACCCTATTGTCGCCTATCACCGGACTTCTTTGGGTAAGGTGCACTAGCTGTACAGAAGGATCCAAAACTCCCCATTTTCTTCTTTGTCCACTTACAGTAATTCCAACCACCTTGCTGCTGAGCACCACCCTGTATAGAAGAACTGAACTTCTTACCCTTCCTTTCCCTAAACTCAACCTATTTTCTCTTTTCTTCCTCCACCCGTTGCATTTGAATGACAAACCTAGGAATGTCCATATCCTTGATCAATAATGCAGTCTTGCTTTTAAGGATCAAATACTGAGACATTCTAGAAGTGAACTTTCTCATCCTTTCTCTCATATCAAAAACAAATTCTAGAGCATACCTTGACAGCTGATGAAATTTTAAGGCATATTCCTAGACAAACATTTTCCCTTGTCACAAATTAATGAATTTGTCTGCCTTTACTTCCCTCATCTCCCGGGGTAAGAAGCAATATAAAAAATTATTAGATAAAATCTTACACAAAGTAAAATCTTGAACATAACCTCTCACCCTATCCCACTCCTTCCACTATTAGTACGCCATATCCTTAAGCTGGTAAGCAGCAAAATTCACCTCTTCCATCTTTGTGGCTTACATTACCTTGAAATTTTTCTCCTTTTCATTCAAGAAACCTGAGGATCCTTCTATACCTTCACAACTGTAAGAATATGAGGATTTATTTTCATAAATTGGCCAACCCATGTGGCCCTAATAGATAAAGGATCGGATGCATTCCACTCAGCCTGAGCAACAATCAACTGAGTAGTAACATGAATTGATTGAAAAAATTCTGCATTCCTGACCTTACCCTGAGGAGGACTAGTAGCAACCGGTTAAACTCCAAAATATCAGGAAATATAACCCTAGACCAATTATAGATCCCCTGTGTCCCTTCCACATTGTCTCTAGTTGGGGTAGAAGAGTTTCTTTGCATCTCAGATTACCGCGGCATGATTTAAAAAGCAAACAAACCAGGATTAGAGATGATTCCAGGACTTAGACTCCAAGCTTAAAAATAGACTATCGAGAAAATTCAAAAATTCCTAAATGCCTTGTAGCCTCTCCCTTATGAGTGTGCTGAGCTACGCACCCTTAAAAGAGACTCTATTTGGTACGACTTTTGGTACTCCCGATTGACGTTAAACCTAAGGCTCTGATACCAACTTGATATAAGCTGACTTGGGGCTTTTCATAATGGGCATCCTATGTCCATCCAGAACTGGGGATAGATCTATGACTGTGACAACCCAAGTGATCCCAACCATCTGCTACCCAACCAATAACCAATACCAAACCAAACCATAATCCAAAACCATAACCATATGATTTCCAATGTAATTATGTAATCCAAAATAAAAGAGCATGGAACAATCATAAATTCATTCCAAATATATCAGAACCAATACCAATGCCAATACTAAGGCTGACACCAATACTGATCCCATCCATTCTAACCCATAGTAGTTACACAAAGCTTCTAACCAAAAGAAAAAAAATATTCTATTGGGACTGCCCCCAACCATAGCAAAAACCAATATTCATAAATAAACCAAAGTATGTAAATATATCAATGATATGAAATAGAGCCTTTGAGAATATGGAAGCTCACTACTTTAATCCAATAATTTATCATGAATTCGATCACTAAGTAGGAGCATAATGGCCAGCTCCGACATCAAGTGGGGATACAGCCGCCCAAATATAGGTTAGAAGGTGAACGCTAGCATGAATTCAAGATAAGTATAAAATAATTCTATCCAGCAAAACCAATTAAACCAACCACATACATCCAAACCTTACATACATATATACTACCATGGAGAGAAAGAAGACAGGTTTAGCATGCCTTTAAACCATCAACTTGGGTATGTGTAGCTTAACCATCCTAGAACCACTCACGAGCTATATGGGTCTAGTGTAACCTCCTGAATGGGCCACGATGCATGTAACTACATGAACTGGAGATACCATAAAAGTAGGGGATTCCCAAGTACCCTTCGCTCTCCATGATATATATGCACAGTGCACTTAGAGGATTCCTATGTACCTTCTAGTATAATATATGGTTGCTATGACCAACCCTTATGTCGGCAAACATGAGTTTAAAGTGTTCGTCCACGGGACTCGCACCTTCATGGTTATCTATCACACCTCTCCATTATTGCCCAATTAAAACCATTACCATACAACCAAACCATTATTCAATTTTTATTAACCAAAGCTATGAGTAGTGGTATCGTTATACCGACTATAGCTTACAAGTAATGTCCATAGCCAACCTTTTTATGTAAAAAAGGATTCCCATGTACAAATAGATTATATTATCAAGTTAACTTAGGGGAATCTCGTGTACCCTACAAGTGTTCTATTATTAAGTTTTCTTGGGGGAATCCCATGTACTCTACAAGTTGCTCTTTAACATGTATAATTTGGGGATTCCCTTGTACCCCACAAGGATGTCTAATTAACTATAACCATGACCTACATACCTTACCATTTAACCATTTCAAACTATTTATACCATTTAGTGTTCCATCATCAAACCATACCACACAATAGTTTGATTAAAGTCCCATAATATAGTAAAAACATTATTATAAGCATTTTATCAAACATGTTGGTTGCATAGTATTTCCAAAACCATTTACAATTACCAATTACCCATTCCCATGGAACCAATTGCCCAAACTACAATTAAAGCATGTAAAAATATAATTAAACATGGGAAAACCATAACCAAGAATTTAATTCAAAAACCCAACATATATTTGAAAACCCCGAAAACCACACAATAACCATGCCTTGAAAACATTGTATAAAATATGTATTTAGTTGGAACTAACAAGGAGCGATGAGTACATGCCTTAGATTATGAAGATGATGGAGAAAAATTCCAAATAAACCCCAATTTGCTCATCTAGATGAATCCTTAGCCTTTCTTTACACAAGAGCCTTAGGGATAATTAGAGAGTACTTCTAAGTGTTTAAGATTAGAATAATAGGATAAATAACCTCCCAAGTGTGATATAAGTCATGGGGCCTTAAGAGGTTAAGTGGGGAATGTCTAGATTACCCCTAACTTAAACTGCTTAAAAGTCTCGCCAGATGGTATGACTCACCCATAGCATTCATACTTTCAAACACAAGTGGTACCCACCACTCTTACCCAAGTTCTCCACCTTGGACACACAACATTTTCCAACATACGATACCCAACCCCATGTCGTACCAAACCATATGATTAGTGCCCCTAAACTATATCCCTGGCAAAATAGAATCAAAGGAGTTTTGATTATTATCTACCATATGAATCAATGGTACCCTATTTTATGGCTCATGGTGAGCCACTCATAGTCAGGTCTAATTTAAGTTTCTAAGTTTCAGATTAAATGAAGGAAAAACCCAAACCATATGACCTGTATCCAATCATACAACTCGTACCACTAAGTCATACCCATTCTAGAAACTAATACAACCCACCAACCAACATTGGTTAGTGTACGACCAAGCCTTACCAACCGTACCCTAACATACGACCTATACCCCTAGTCATATTTGGACAGAAATAAGAAATTTAGAAAATTTTCTAATGTTCCAAAACCCAATCAAGTATCTTGGATATTGCTTAAGCAGCCCGAAATTACCTCATAGGTATCTCTTAAGAGATATCTTTGATGCCTAAGCGATGGCCGCTTGAGTGACCAAAGGTCGCTTATGTGATGACCCTTTAGGTCATTTTCCATATTTCCACTTATTTTTACCATTAGAGATTTTTCATAGCTTCCCCAAGTCATTTATGGCTTATTGGGAATGACATTTTTGTTACCAGGTAGTTCGTTTGGGTTTTAGAGCTAATTCCCTATTTTGAAGTTTTCGCAGCTTCCAAATGGCCATTGGGAAAAACCTTTAGCAAAAGGATCTTGTATGCAAATCATGGAAACACCAACAACTATGGAATATTGATTTTAGGCTAGGTAGACCTTTGGTTTGAATTCCAAGGCACCTAGGCTCATTCTGACTTATAAGTTGAAAAGTTATGAAAATGACATATAGGACACGGACCCATATTTTGTCGAAAGGACCTAAAATGGAAATTTTAAGTCCACACCACCTCTAGAACAATGAATTTAGTATGTTTATATAGTTTGTTTTTGTATATGTAATTTTAAACAAATCCCGAGGACTTGAAAGGAACTTCAAAGAATTTTACAGTTTTGGCTATCATCTGGTGTAGCTGCAATTTGAAACGAACGGCCATAATTGCTCTTTACTTTGTAGGAAATGATAGTGAAATCATGGAGTATGTGTGAGATTTCAACTTGCACTTATAGCCTCTAGAAGCTATAATCGCAGGTATTGGGCTGCGACAGTAAGACTCAAGGACCTGGTATATATATAAATAGGCCTCAAATATTATGAATTCAACCATTTCTCTCACTTTTCATGAGAGAATAAACCCTAAATAATGTTATAACTTAAAATTTAAGCTTGTGGGTTATTTGGTAGCTTGTTTAACATTTATTTTTACGATTATCTTCTAATTTGAGGTAATAAATTACCCTTTTCTTTGTAAAGTTTCTTGATTTCTTACTTAAATTCTTAAAAACCTTTAGGGGTTGATTTTAGCCCCAATTTAGCTTGGTAATGATTCCTTTAGCTTGATACTATGTTTGGTTTATTTTGGAAACATGATTTCTATTAGTGGAACCCACATGGGGTTTTGGTACGATTTTTGGACTCAAAGGACAATGGTGTAGTATGGGTATGATTACTCTCATTATTATTATTAGAATGTGTTTTTGATAGCTTGACATCTTGGGGAGGCTTATCGAAAGGAAAAAGTGGTGCATTAGAAGTTCATTGAGCTTTCTTCGGTGTTGAGGTAAGCTAGGTTTTATCCCTTGTTAGATTGAGCTATTTGATAGTATTTTTGTTATATTATGTTAGATTTGTGATGGGTTTTAGGTGTTGGAATGAAGAAATGTAATACTTGGGTTTGTCGAACCGTTTAAGCTATTGTGAACCATAGCGATGAACACTTAGCTTGTTTCCAAATGCCTTAGGCGAATTAAACTTCATTCCTCATGTTTAGCATAAGAATGCATTAGATTAATTAAATTAGGTAAGAAAAATGCTTTATCCACTCATGCTTAGGGTAAGATTTCCCTTAGGTTCTTACACTAATGAAGGTTGAATTAGTTTTCATTTGACTTTGTTAATGTATTTAGAATGAATCTCTCCCTTAGGGCTAATTGTGGCTTGCTTTACATCTATAGTGAATTTAGATACCTTAAGCCTAGTTCGGGTAGTTTTTTCCTAAAATGGAACTTGAGGATTAGAAGTTGGTGCTTAACCCACTTTAGGATATGAAATATGTTAGCATTAGTAAAATTGTTTATGCTTATTAGACCCTTTGAAATAGGTATTCAGGTAATATTGAGAAATATCACCAGTGACTACAGGTCACCTTATGACTTGTGCAGACACCTTATGAGTCATCACCACGACTCAATGACTAGACAGTTATTCAGGGCACCTTTAATGATTTTGTCATGATTCATACCCTATGACTCGTAACTAGACCTTAAAACTCATAGGGTACTAATCATAGTCCCAACAGAAACATGGGACCACTACACTGGTGAGACTACGTGTCCTATATTATGGCTCGTAATGTCTCACCAAAATTTATATGGTCTTAATCATACTTAGTACAGAAATTTGGCACCTATACTAGTGAGGCTATGATTTACACTATATGGCTCATGGGGAGTCTTCACGACTCATTACGAAAGTCGTACCCTAGGCAATGAGCTCAGAAATGAGAAATTTTTAGAGGAAAAAATCTGGGTATTATAGTCTGGAATTGGAAATTATGTATGAGGTGATATGGTTCGGATGAATTCTTAGTTATGGCATGATAATTTGGCGAGTTACGATTATTTGGTTGCTTAGTTTCCTTTATTGTACCCTCCAGGATTATAGGGGCCTGCGTTGGGTTATTTATTTTTTCGCACTTATTGGATTATGTAGACCAATCTTGTAGTTATAATTGTGTGATATTTATGTTATTATCTAGTATGTTTTACTACTTTAAATTCAATGGTGTCGGAGTGTATTTTCAGGTTTGCCCCTTTTATCCGGAATTAGCTTATTCTATCTTGTATCTTATCATATATATATCAAGATTTAGCTTAGTCGACTGATGATTCCTACTGAGTACCTATAGTTTTTCTACTCATACTACACTTCTATACCTTTTTAGTGCAGATTCAAGTACTATTTGCTGCTGCTAATTCGATGTTCGTGCAGGATTGATTTTGGAGATTGGGTGAGCTCTTGGAGACGGAGTTACCCATTTTTCCTTCTATTTATCTATGTCTAGTCTTTCATATTTGAGAAGGATTGTAGTTGACTATTCAGTACTCATAGTTCATTTGTAATAGACATTGTACCGACATTACTGAGTCTTGGGATGGTTGTTGATTTTCTATTTATCTATCTATTAGGCTTTTATGACTATATTATTGCTAGTTGAGTCTTTAAATTGTTAATTTCAGGCTTATATGCCATTTCCGACCAAGTTAGCTCATTACACCTAGCTCTGGGCTATGATTCGGGTTACCTACTGGAGGGAAGAAGTAAGTTCTATCATGTCTTATAAATCGGATCGTGACATGTAAATAAACAAGCCCAAACTGTTCATTTAATGTAATCACCACTAGAAACACCAAAGACTAAACCCCAAAGATGAAAAAAGTTGTCATGATTCATCACTTACAAGAGACCAACATATATTTATTCCATCAATTCCTCAAAACTTAAAACCTAAAGGAACATACATATATAACTGAAAAATCTTGATTCTTTGCAAGTAGAATGAAACCTATATAAATTTGAATCATCTCCAATTGCCAGCAATTTTTCCATATTAATCACTGAAACTTCAGGCAATAACATAGAAGAAGTATATGATGTCTTTTATACTCCTGACCAGACCTTACAATTCATAGGGTACCAGTCGTATTCCCAACAGAAACAAGGGACCAATACACTAGTGAGACTATGAGTCCCACATTATGACTCGTAATGTCTCACCATGACTCGTATGGTCTTAATTGTACTCAGGATAGAAAGTTTTGCACCTACACTGGTTAGGATATGATTTACACTATACGGCTCATGAGGAGTCTTCACGACTTCTTACCAAAGTCATACCCTGGGCAGTGAGCTCAGAACTCAAAAACTTTTAGAGGCAAAAATCTAGAGTGTTACATTCTCCCCTTCTTAAGATCATATGTCCCCGAATAATGAATCAAGGCATCCATTAGCAGGATTGTAAGATAGGGATGCAATCACAAAATCTT
Source organism: Capsicum annuum (assembly GCF_002878395.1). Taxonomy (NCBI): domain Eukaryota; kingdom Viridiplantae; phylum Streptophyta; class Magnoliopsida; order Solanales; family Solanaceae; genus Capsicum; species Capsicum annuum. Next base: position 28,941,693 of record NC_061118.1, on the reverse strand, counting down.
TAACAAAGTCAGAAAACAAATAGAGTAGGAAAACACATACCTTAAGCACAATTACTCAACCCGGGGAATAAGAATAGAAATTTGGACTTCATGTCCTCTTTCGCCTCTCAAGTAGTTTCTTCTACCTTGTGGTTCCTCCAAAGGAACTTAATCGAAGCTACATCTTTATTCCTCAAACAACAGACTTACCAATCCAAAATCTTAACAAAAACTTCCTCATAAGATAAGGAATTCGAAATACCAACACTCTCAATAGGCACAGCTAAAGAAGCATCCCCCCCCACTTTTTCAATATCGACACATGGAAAACCAAGAGAATGGAACCCAAATTTAAAGACAATTCCAAATTATACGCAACATTACCCACTCTCCTCAAAATCAAGTATGGTCTAACATAACAGGGGTTGAACTTCCCCTTCTTCCCAAATCTCATCACTCCCTTTATTGGATATACCTTCAAGAACACCCAATCACCAACCTCAACTCCAACTCTTTTTGCCTCACATCCACATAGGATTTTTGGTGACTCTGAGAAGTCTTAAGTCTATCCCAAATTACCTTCACCTTCTCCATGGCTTGGTGAACAAAGTCCAACCTGAACAATCTAGTCTCACCAAACTTAAACCACCCAATAGGAGATCTACACCTCCAACCATACAGAGCCTCAAAAGGAGCCATCCCAATACAAGAGCGATAACTATTATTGTAAGCGAACTCGATGAAAGGCAAATGGTCAAACCAACTACCTATAAAATGAATCACACAGGACCTTAGCATATACTCCAAAATCTGAATGGTCCTTTCCGCTTGTCCATCCGTCTGAGGGTGGAATACAGTGCTAAGGTTCACCCATGTGCCCAAGCCTTGCTGAAAAAAAAGCCAAAAGTGGGAAAAGAATTGCATACCTCGATCGGAAATAATGGAAACTAGGGCACCATTGAATTTTATGATCTCCTAAATAAATAAATTAGCCTAATCCTCTCAAGGGTAAGTAGTCCTCATAGTAAAAAAGTGCACAGACTTAGTCATCCTATCCACAATGACCCAAATTGAATCATGCCGATTTCGAGTCCAAAAAAGACCAGTAATAAAATCCATGTTGATCACCTCCCACTTCCATATAGGCAACCCAATCTCTTGAGATATTCCACCAGGACTCAAGTGCTCAACCATCACTTGCTGACACACTATACACTTAGCCAAAAAATTAGCCACATCTCTCCCCATGATGTTCTATTAATAAATCTCCTTGAAGTTATGGTACATTTTCATCAAATCAGGATGAACTTTATTCCTTGACTCATGAGCCTCCATCAAAATCCGTTCTCGCAACCCATCAACATCAGGAACACACAATCTACCATGGTACCTTAAGATAACATCACCCTTAATCTCAAAAGCAATAACCTTCTATTGACCACATCATCTTTAATCTGCATCAAGATGGGGTCCAAAACTAAATTGTCCTTCACCTTTGCACCAAGGGATGACTTTGCTACATTTTGTACAATCACACCACCATCCTCAAAATCTAGAAGACAAACTCAAAGATTATCCAATCGGTGAACATCATTCACCAATCCTGCTCCTCTTTATCCATATGATACAAATTTCACATGGACAACCTGCTAAGAGAATCAACACCATATTAGACTTACCTGGATGGTAGTGGACATTATGTCATAGTCCTTGAGCAACTCGAGCCATCTTCTTTGCCTAAAATTCAACTCATTTTGGGTAAACACATACTACAGGCTTTTATGATCTGAATAGATATCAACATAAAACCCCGTACAAATAGTGATGCCTAATCTTCAATGCAAACACCACAACCGTCAACTTTAGTTCATGATTTAGATAATTCCTTTTATGAAACTTCAGCTATCTAGAAGCATAAGATGTAACCTCACCATGTTGCATCAACACACAACCCAGTCTCTCGCTGGATGCATAACAGTACACAACAAGCCCATCAGTACCATCGGGCAGAGTCAAAATTAGTGCAGAAGTTAACTTATCCTCCAGTTTCTCAAAACTACCCTCACAAGCATCAGACTACATAGACTTACCTTTTTTGAGTCAAGTTAGTCAATGGAGTAGTAATAGAAGATAAGCTCTTCACAAACCTCCTATAATACCCGGCTAAACCCAAGAAGCTTTGAATGTCGGTTGGAGTCATGGGTCTAGAAAACTTCTTAATCGTTTCAATTTTCTGTAGATCCTCCATGATCCCCTCACAAGAAATAACATGACCTAGTAAGGTCATGACATTCAACCAAAACTCACACTTCAAAAACATGGCATACAATTGTTGATCCTTAAGAGTTTGCAACACTACTCGGAGATAATTCGCATGATCCTCCTCACTCTTAGAATATACCAAGATGTCATCAATAAACATGATCACAAACAAATCTAAGATTTATCTAAATATGAAATTCATTAGGTCCATAAATACAGCCAGAGCATTAGTCAAACTAAAGGACATAATCAAATACTCTAGTGACCATATCGGGTACGAAAAGAAGTCTTAGGGATATCCATCTCCCAACTCTTTAATTGATAGTAACTCAATCGTAGATCAATCTTAAAGAAGCATTTAGCACCCTAAAGATGGTCAAAGAGGTCATCAATCCTCAAAAGAGGATACTTATTCTTCACTATTACGTTATTCAACTGCCAATAGTCTATGCATATCTGAAGAGACCTATCCCTTTTATGCACAAAAAGCATGGGAGCACCCCAAAAGGACATACTAGGAAAGATAAAACCCTTATCAAGAAGATCCTTTAATTACTCCTTAAGTTCTTTCAACTCAGCCGAATCCATCTATATAGAGGAATAAAGATAGGACAGACATTTGGTAAAAGATCAATCCCAAGGTCTATTTCACTATTGGAGGAATACCAAAAGAACATTTGGAAACACTTTAAGAAACTCATTAACAATAGGGACAGATTGTAAAGAGGAACCCAAGAACTAGAATCTATAACCCAAACTAGATGATAAAGACACCCTTTGAAAATTAACTTTCGGTTTCTAAGATAGGAAATAAATCTTTGTTTAGGAACTAGGGAACTCCCCTACCACTCTATTACCAGTTTATTAGGGAATTGGAAACTAACCTTTGGGGTCCTACAATTAAGAGATGCACAGCATGAGTGAAGCCAATCCATCTGGAAGATCACATCAATGTCTGCCATATCCAACTCTATCAGAACCACCAAGGTCTCCCTACCACAGATAGAAACCACACAACCCCTATAGATCTTTCTATCCATAATAGAATCACCCATCAAGGTTGACATAGAGAAGGGATTAGAAATTCACTCAGGATTAAAATCAAAATGAATAGCCATATAAAGGGTCACAAAGAAAAGGTTGGACCCTAAGTCAAGAAGATAATATACATCATGAGAGAAAAGTTTCAACATACTAGTAATGACATTAGGAGATGCCTAAGATTCTTGTTAGGTGGCAAGAGCATTGTCACGACCCGAGACTACCCCTAATCATGACAAGGTTCTGAAGGCCACACGTGACCCCATGCGAACCTATGATTTAGCGTATGCTGTAAAGACTAAAAAAAGTAATAAAATACTATGCAAAAGTCATTCATGAAAATATCTGAACTTCAAAACAATAAAAAGGTTCTGAATATTCATTATTTAAAACATACTAACTTTCTGACTGTCTAAAAGGCTCTAAAAATGATGAGTAATTGGGAAAGACCCCCAACTAATTCTGACTACTAAAATAATATGAAATAAAGTACTAAAAAACAAGACTAATAATAGGTCTAGTCCTCAACTGATGAGGACTCACTAATGTTGCTGCTGAGGGTAGAAGAACGTACAATGTGCATTTTGGGAACTGAGCGTCTGAAACTATATTATGAAATCAATATAGCTCTAAAGAGAGAATGCAGTCAGTACTTTGAATGTACCGGTATGTGATATGGGAGTAACTAAAATACATATACATACTGAGCATGAATGCATGAATATGTAAAATGAATACAAAACCAAGTAAAGCATGTGCTAAAATAATTTGTAAAATTTAATAACTGAATAATTGATAAACTGCGTACATGGTCATGCGAACCTAAGCTGATATGATCTAAATGCTGAATTAAGACTGTGGGTTTAACATTTAACTGACATGCCCTAATATGAGCTAATTAGGGTCCAACATATAACCCCAGCTAGAAGGGTGTCAATACTTTGCCATAGGTACTGACACTGAGTGTGCGGATCTACTAATATGTTATCCCGAAGGACCAGGGTATCAAGTCTAAACTGACGGGTGATCCCTGAGAGGGTGTCAAGCCAAAACTGACAGGTGACCCCACATAACCTACGCTGGCTACGTAGTTCAAGAACTTAGGAACTTCTACAAACCACTCTACCTAACTGACGTGGGAGCTAGTATCTTTGTATTCACTCGGTGCTAAGTTATACTTCTAACTAGATGACACTGGTATTCATTTATTTTCAACATAATATAGTACTGATGAGTGTTTATTATATTGTTATTCTGAAATTTAATGATACAAGCCTAATCTGTATGACTTGTCATCTTATGACAATGATAAGCATAATTTTTTTCTTAGGTATTGGGTGTTTATAACTTGCCAACATAAGTTAACACAACTAATCACAATGATGGTGAGTAATTATAAGATGGAAAATTCATAAATTGATAATTAACATGGTGTTTACTGAACATGATATGAGTGACTAAGAATATCAAACATGTAAGAACATAATTCATATGGGTAAAACATATTCTTATGGTTTGTATTCAAAACTCTTAAAAGAGAATTGAGAAAATTCTTATTTGACATCGAGATTTCATAAAAAGAGGAAAAAGGGTTTATGGTTGTAAAATAGGGAATTATTAGGACTAAATGGGTAGAACGGACCCATTGATGAATATCCTACATACCTAAATTATTTGACTTCTTGAAGGTACTTGGATTTGAGACCTTGGGAGGGTGAATCCTTGGGAGAGCCCTTGCTTTTGTTGTTGAGAGAGGGAGAAGGTTGAACAATGTTAACTAATTAAGAAGAGGCAAATAATGCCTGTTTTAACATTGTAAGTTGTGGATTGGGTGTTTAAGGAGGAGAAAGGATAAAAAATCCCTTCACCCCTTAAGTAGGACTGCACAATTTTGCAATCCTCTGTGACACGCTGCCTATCACGGATACTAGCCTTCGTAACACACTACTTATCGCAGATGGCATAGTGCCTTAGTGCCACACTATGTATTGCGGAGGAATGCCTCCATGACACGACAAAAACTGAAAGGCATACTGCCTCGGCTGTCTAAAATCACCCCAAACCTCTTCTAAAAATTCTAAAACTCTCCCGGATGACCCCTTTAACATTCCTAAACATATTTCACCTCAAAAATTAACATTTAGACCACAAAAAGGTAAAAAATACAATGGTCAAAATATTAAGGGTGTTAAAATGGCCATGCAACTTGTCTTTAATGTATAATAATTGCTTTGGGGTCTTTAAACATATGATAAATTGCTGGAAACTTGTCTAGGAACTTATGGGCTATTATAATATCTCCCTCTTAGGATCATTAATCCTAAATAGAATTATCTAAGCTGAGATATTAGAAAGACTAAGATCATGAACTGAATACTTATGAGCTGAATCATGACTAAATTGATGATTCTAAAACGTGATGCATGGACTGAACTAAATTCATGAATGCATAGTAAGACTTAAGGATTGTTGGATAGCTTAGATAGGAAACACGAGAATTACTTTAAGGGAACTTACCTTAAGCTATATCTGAATTCGTAGAGAAAATATGGGGATACTTGGCTCACATTTCGGCTTTGGGTTCCCAAGTAGCTACCTCAACGGACTGATTTCTCCACAAAACCTTTACAAAGGCAGCCTTTTTATTCCTCAGTCTACAAATATAACGGTCAAGGATTTCAACTGGGATTTCTTCATAGGAAAGTTTATCTTCCACATGGACATTCTCAAAAGGAAAAACAAAAGTGGGATCACCAATGCATTTCTTTAGCAAAGAGATATGAAACACCGAATGTACTGATGCTAGCTCGGAAGGCAACTCCAACTCATAGGCTACATTCCCAAAATAGTTAAAGATCCTATATAGGATAACATAATGGGGACTGAGTTTTCCTTTTATACCAAATCTCTTTACCTCTTTCTACAAAATTACCAACATCAAAATCAAGCTTTCTTCTCTTCACATCTGCATAGGATTTTTGATGACTTTAGGTTGTTTTTATTTTTTCCCAGATCAACTAAACTTTCCCCATCACCTCATATACTAAATCTGCCCCTATCAAAGTAGATTCACTAACTTCCAACGAACCAATAGGAGATCTATACCTCCTACCATAGAGAGCCACAAACCCAATTTGGGTATTTAAGGCTTTCACCTCCAATTCCTAACCAAATTAGTCAAGCAATAATAAAAGCCAACATCAAAACTAGTAAATGCCTAAGTAAATAACATCCCACATATAATTGCACCCTAATCTGTCATACTCCAAAGAGGAAGAACTAGCTACATATAGAAATAGTAAGCAAACTATATCAAATAATCTCCAATAATCAGATCTATATAAGACAAGGTGAATGTTACTTCAAACATTAAATATCCATAAATATTCAATGGGAGATAGGTGTCCTTTACTTGGAAACTACTCCGATGTATTCTTCACCCAGAATTAATACAATATTTTCTTCTTCAAGTATGGAGGCTAAGAACTAGAGCTATGTTCAATAATTAGGAATTATAGAATGTATGATGGAATGATAGGCTTCGAGTCTTCATTAGGGAAAATTTGGGAACAACTATGTGCATCTACATCTTTGCCCTTGGTATAATTTTCTGCTAGGTCGCGATCACACCAGTTTTGTTGCAATCGCGCCTAATGCGACTGCAGGAAATTCCATGCAATTGTGGTATCTTGACTATCTTGACTGACTGCAAACGTGATAAATGAGGCCATTTTCTGCTCCAAGTCTTCAACTACACCTCTTTTCTCCCCTTTGTTCCCTTTTTAGCTCCAATCCATATGTTTTCATCTTATCTTCTTGGTTCTTGCAAAATGTGAACATTAGTGTATTTAATCATAAATAATGTCTCACCTATTCATTCAAAGCATGGTAATATGATCGAATATGGTGTATAATTAAGTGGTAGATTCACCACTTATATACACCCCAACTAAAATTTTTGCTTGTCCTCAAGCAACACTACCTTATACTATGAGACAATACACATTTATGCCCAACGTAGATGGCCGAATAATCATATTGACTTTAAGCTTAGTCACTACCACAAGTAGCTCTTTTCACATTGGCCAACCTATTCTCACTTCACCTCTCAACATAAAAAGCTATATTTAAGGATGGAAAAGACTTAAAAGGGCAAAAATATAACAACAACCAATACTCGAGAAGTGACTCACTTTTGACCATCACTAAACTATACTCCTTTTGCTCATTTCTTACATGATGACAAAATCACCACCTAAACTTGTTCACAATCCTCCTCACAAAAAAGAAAATTTCACACATAAAGCTACCAAGTATGCAACAAGGAATTTAAGTGCAAAACTCTTTTCCTTACAAGAACTCTCTATGCTAACAAGTGTTATACCATAGGCTGGCCCCAATTTTCAATCTACACTATAATGAAAACAAATGGTTGGAGATATCAAAGGTCTTATTGAGCTTGTAACATAGGTTTGGGTTAGGGTAGGATATCATTTTAGGAACAACATCGTTACACCCTCCTTGAATATCTACATCATACTATTTGATCAATCCTTTAAATATGGGCCACTTTTCTTTGTTTTCATTTTTTGATTATACAAGTGCCTACTATTACTTCCTTTTTTTACCCATTTTCTTTCATTTTTTTCTTGGAAATTTCAATCAATTCCTTCCTTTGTTGTGTCCTTTCTTTTTCATATGCATTTGTTTCAATGCTTAAACACGTAGGCCTTCACTAACACATCGTGGCCTAAAGTTTCTTCCTTTAATCTTCACCACCCCCAAATTAGGATTTTAGCCTCAAGTTGCATTTTTAAGTTCAAGAAGGTTATGGTTCAAGAGAGGGATAAAAAACTTAAAAGGCTCACGACTTGTAATGTGTTTGCTAAAGAAAGGCCCAAAGGCTAAAAATGGGTTACTAGGGATAACATTTATACACGGGTAGGCTTTTTAGGCTAAAGTGGGCTTCCAAAATTCACAAAAATAGCCTAAAATCATCTCTCCAATCAAATACAATACAAATTCAGACTGAAAAAACAAATAGGGCAAGTTGTAGATGACACAAGTATACATGAGATTTAAACAAATAATCTCCCGCAAATGGCAAGTGGACTTGCTAACGGAGCTCAATTTCCCCTAATATTAGAGACAAAAATAGAGTATATATCAGTATGTACAAGTCAAAACTTTTGAAGTCACAAAAATAGATAAAGTTTACAAGGTTGCTTATGTCCATGCCCTTGAATACTTTTTGAAAAATTTTAGGATAGAGGGGGGTTGATTGTTTTGAATCTGCACCATGCATAATTTTCTACTTATGGAAAAAATTGAAGCCTTAGTCTCACAATTCGGCTTACTATAGACAAACCAATCATATGGCTACTCATGCTTCGCCAATGGTATGTGTGCAATCCCAAATTCAAAATGCCACAGGTACTTAAACATCCCATGCATTTATGATCTTGTTTCCATGGGTACTCAGAATTCCCCAGCATCTATGTCTCAAAACCTTAATCATGATGCTTTTCACTTAAGAATGTCAACACTCAATCTATGATAGGAAAAAACTCATCAAGCATCACCATAATTAAAAAAAACTAAAGTAAAATAGATAATCTAAAAACAAAACCAAAATGACTAATCCATGAAATGTGGGTAGAGTTCCCAAATGTATTAATCCAAAAACAAAATAAAAATCATCCACAATGTCATCAAATCAATACCTAAAACATCCAGAAATATATCAAAATAATGCAGATCTATAACAGCACCCCCAATTGAGAGATAACATTGTTCTCACTGCATAAGCAATAAAGCAAAGGAAAAAGGATGCTCCCTGAATCTGTCTCAAGAGCAGCTCTCTGATAACTCTCAACTTATACACCAGTTAAAGTACAAGGCCTTTGTCATTAATATATTTACTCAACTTTGAAGTCGAGGTCGAATCCACGAGAAACAATGCTAGTGGAAATCAAGTTAATTCAAAATAATGAGTACTTGTTAAATTCAAACCAATAGTACAAAAAGATAAAAAGGGAGAATGCGAAGGATAGGAAAACTAGTTTTTTTTTTTTCGAGTATAAATTCAAGGGTACGAATAATTAGAGTCTAAATAATTAGGCATGGATTTTGGGATTATGATTTTGTAGGGGCATGCCATGCATAGGGACTTGATGATTCAGTTCATGTCCTAATTGTTGATGGCGTGGTAGGCTAGATTGAAGGTCCTTGAGATGGGATTGTCAACAAAGTCTAAAGGATTTCACTCATTGACCATTTTAAGTACATAACGAGTATGTCAATTAAAGCTACCCAATACCTCAATTAGGCATCCCTATTTCTAGGATCATACCTATAATTTTCTACTATTGCTTTGGTCTTCACATCCCTCTTTCAAGGATGATGTGGGTTACTAATATTCACCCAAATCCCTTCTTTATATGATGGTTTTAGCTTTCAAGATCTTGAAATTTTCACCCACAAACCCATTTGAGTATTTGGGGTTTTCACCACAAATTCCAACAAATTTAATCAAGCAACAATAGAACCCCTTAATCAACACATTAACATATGCACAAATAAACCACAACATACATGTAATTGCACCCTATTCTAGCATAATACCATGAGGAAAAATTATCCACTTATAATATAAATAAGTAAATATTTTACAGAAAATCTCCATTGATTTGATTTGAGAAAATTTTAAGTGAATGGCACTTCAAACTATGAGATCCAACATATCTTCAATGGGAGTTCACTAATTCTTCACTTGTATGTTACTCCAAAGTATTCTTCACCCAAAATTTATACATTATTGTCTTCTCCATATATGGAGGATATAACCCTAGAACAATGTCTAAAAATTGGGGAAGATGGAATATATCCAATAATAGGGTTTTAGTCTTCTTTTTATAAAATTTGGGATCACCCACGTGCATTTACATTTTTGTCCTATGGCTGCATTTTTTGCTAGACAATGTCACATAGGCTTTTCCATGATCATAGATACCCGAGTGCGATTAGCTCATGTGACCACGGTAGGTTGACCTTACTGACTGACCACAATTGTGGTCCTCAAACCGTGGCTACGGTAACTAAGGCGATGTTTGCTCCAGGTCTTCAGTTGCACTTTCTTGCTTCTTTTTTATCATTTTTAGCTGCAACCTATATATTTCTATCTCATTAACTATATGCTTACAAAATAAGAAGATTAGTTCATTCAATCACAATTATGTCATATTTATTGATTCAAAACATGATAATGTGCATGAATGTTGAGTGCAAATAAGTGGTAAAATCACCACTCATCAAAACCCCCAACTTATAGCTTTGCTTGTCCTCAAGAAATACTACCACTTATCATGAGAAATTACACTTTTATTCCCAATTTTCATGCCTCAAAGATCATAATGACTTAAAGCTTAGTCACTACCATAAGTAGCTCATTGCACATGGGCTAAGCTATTCTTAATACACCCCTCATCATAAAATGTAATATCTAAGGATGCACAAAACTTTAAAGAGAATCTAAGCAACAACAATCAACACTCTAAAAGTGTCTCACTTTTGATCAAAACTAAGCTATACTCTATTTGCCTCATTTCTTGGAAGATGAAAAAATCACCTACCTCAACTCATTCACATGCCTTCTCACAAGAAAAAAAATCCACATACCAAGATACCAAATATTCAACAACAACTTTAAGTTCAAAAATTCTCACCCTCAAAAAAGAAATTTGTATGTCAATAAGTGTCATACCATAGTCTTGCCCCTATTTTCATTTGACACTACAAAGAAAGTAAATTATTGAAAATCTCAAAGGACTTTTTGAGCTTGTAATATAGGTTTTGGTTATGGTAGGATATCATTTAGGAACAACATGGTTAGACTCTTCCTTGAACATGTACATCACACTATTTAATTCACCTTTTTACTATGGGCCACTCCTCTTTGATTTTTTCTCTTTCCATATGCCTACTTTTTGCTGCCTTTGTTCACCCATTTTCTTTTATTCCTTTTTCTTGCAATTTTTATGCAATTTTTTCCTTTGTTTGATCCTTTCTTTTTCTATTCATTTGTTTTCAATGCTTGGGTACTTAGGCATTTCACTTACAATTTCATGGTCCTATACTTACTTCCATTAATCTTAACCATCCCCAACTTAGGCTTTTAGCCTCAAGTTGTATTTTCAAGTTCAAGAAGGGTATGGTTCAACACAGGCATAAAAAAATGGTTCATAACTTGTAATGTGTTTGCCAAAGAAGGGTCCAACGGCTCAAAGTGGGTTACTAGGGATTACATTTATGCACGATAGGCTTTTTAAGATAAAGTGGCATCCAAAGTAACCTTTGAGAGACTAATGGGGCAATTTTTTAATAACACAAGCATATAAGAGATGAATGCAAATATCTCACCACACATGGCATGCAAAATTCACCAATGAGGCTCAATTTCTTTTCCCATTAGAGACATAATTGGAGAATCTATCACTATTAACAAGTAAACATTTGTGGAGTCACAAAAAGAGAAAAAGTTTTGTTACAAGGTTGCTCACATCCATGCCCTTGATTTTTGAAAAAAAAATAGACTGGGGGGGGGGGGGGGGGGGGATTTGTTTTGCATTTACACCACGCTAAATTTGCTAAATTACGACTACAACCAAAGCTTTAGCCTCATATTTTGGCTTAATATGGGCAAACCTACCATATTGCTATTCACACTTCGCCAATGGTGAAAATAGGATCCCAAATTTACAATGCCACAGTTACTCAGACTTCTCTTGCATTAATGACTTAGATGCCATGGGTACTCATAATTCCCTTGCATCTATGAGTCAAAACCTGAGCATGATGCCTTACCCTTAAGAATGTCATCACTCAATCTATCATAGGGAAGGCTCGTCATGTAGCATCATAATTAAAATAAAATTAAAGTAGAAACAAAAACTAAAAATAAAAATACATGATAATCCATGAAAATGTGGGCACCATCAGAGTGCCCAAATATAGCATCCCAAAAAGAAAAATTAAAAACCATCAACCAGAATGTTATCAAAACCACATAAAAATTCTTCGCAAACACATTAAAATAATACAAATATATGGAAAGGCACCCCCAACTTAAAGGATAGCAGTGTCCCCATTGCATAATTAATAAAAGCATAGGAAAAAGGTAAGGGTCCTCCTTAAATCTACATCAAGAGATTCTCTCTCCCGCTGGCTCTGCACCATCACCACCGGAGTCATTAACTGACAAATATGTAGGGGTCTCATCATCACTCTCCACTCGGGGAGAAGGCAATATATCATGGGTTTTTAAAACCTTCCACAGGCCCTTTAACCCTTTCCACATCTTGATGAAGAATTTTTCCCTATTCTTTTCCCTCTTCTTCATCTTCTTATGGGAGTCCCTGCGGTCCTTGTATAATCTGGCTAAGGTTGAGTAGGCTCTCTCTAACCCGTCAATGGTGGCTTCCTGCTTCTTCTCCTCACGGTATATGTCATAATTTGACCGAGTCATATATGAGTGAAAGCAATAGAAGACTCTTTTGGTCCCTGAGGCAGTCTGGACAATATCTCCTTAACCACCTATTTCTGACCTAAAATGTCATCAAGGGGATTGGCCGATAAAGGTCTATAAGTGTCTGCATCCTCTTGGGTCGACTTTCCTAAGTCCATATTTATTTTCTTGCTCTGACCAGGAGCATCCTCAACACAGAATTTGAGTGGAAAAATGCAGGGTTTTGTGTGCACCCAATTATCTGTGACATATTCCTCCATCTTTGCTCGTCTGCATAGTTAAGCGATAAGGAAAGGAAAAAGAAGAAGTGTAACTCCATCATTCTTGAAGTACCTCTACTCTGAGATCATAATCTCGCCTATGTTCAAAGAAATACCAGATAGGATAAGAGCTCCATCCGAGATCACATATTTGTGACATTAGTTATGTGAGTGCAGGACAATACTCTGCAGCAGATGATATTAAGCCATACCCAGGCCTTATTTATGAAGTCATTCATCAAAATTTTCTCTCTTGGTGGTGCCCCAGATTGCTTGTTTGCCTGGACATAATATGTTTGTCGTCCAGGTTCCTGGGTCATATCTTTTTGCTTGGAACTGCCCCATGTGAGCAGCCCCATATGAGCATCTATAAGCCCATATACCTAATTAATCTACTCTGCTTTGAAGTTCACTTGCTTACCCCAAATTTTCATCACTGGATTTGTGATAGAAACTATGCTAAGGTTGGCGTAATACTTATGTATCCAATGCTCATTAGCAAAGTAGAGGTTTGGGCCAAACACAACCACCTGGTAGCAGTGAGTCTAGCATGGAATGCTGGGAGATTCTTCTCTACTTTATCAGGGCAAATACCTATTTTTAGGACTAATTTTGTCCTTGGCAGATCACCATAGTAGAGGCTTTGGCATTCAGTATCCATGAACTTGGTATTGTCAAAGTCTCTCATCTTTGTAGCTTAGTACCAATAAGAAATATAACTCAAACCATCATTAGCACTAGAATACAAAAATCATGGTAGATTAATTTGGATACTATAGATGAATGCCCTCAGGTATGGAGATCGCGGACTAATGACTATAATCTAGGTTCCACGATTACGATCATCGGGACCGCGATCGCTGTACCTGAGACTATGGTCGACAGTTCTGCACATCACTCAAAACACACGATTTTAACCCTAAATTTGTATTCTAACTAGGCACATAAACATCATGATCAATGAACTTAAGCCCAGAATGCATGGTTATAACGCCAAACTTGAAGGAATTATCATTGCTCATTGGGGCATTAAATTGAACACATGGTGTGCACATTAATTTCAATAATTTTAGGCCAAAATCAGGGTACTCAAGACTTCCCCGTTCGTGTGTACACCATCTACAATAGCTAATCACCACAATACTTCAAAACAAGCATATATTTTGTGTTAAAAACACTATTTTAGACCTTTCCATAAACTAAAAGTTCTAAGCATACAATTACATTAAAAACAAGAGAGTAGAGATAACATGCCAAGTTAGAGGATGCAATTACACTACAATGAACACTTGGATACTCTACACAATGCCTAAATTTTGAGAGAATTTGAGATAGATACGTGTGGAAAAATAGTAGTCGGATGGTTGTTTAAATACTCAACCACAATCGCAGTACTAGTTCCATTATCATGGGTATGTAGCCTCTACAATCGTGGAGGCATAGGCCACGGTCGCGGTAATAAAGACCAAAAATTTGGTCTCCTACACTCCTCTGTTAATTCCACAGATGCAAATTTCACAGTTCCCTTTTTCAATTTCAATCAAAATTCCACATAGCACTACCATTTCATGGATTATGCATGAACAAATACAAAAATAAAATCTACTCTAACATGGACAAAATAAAAGAAATGGACCACTTTTCGTGGTGTGATGGCTTTCCTCCCATCTTTTATGGTGAACTACCCTTCCAACTATCATTTGTGTTTTCACTTAGAAGATTTGAATCTCTATCCCAACTTTTACTCTATGAGTTGTGCGTTAGATGGACAAAAGATTTAAATCTTCCGAGGTGAGAAAAGATAGAGAAAAATGCATGACAATAAAGCTTTTATCTTGATACTTTTAAGACTTAAACCTTTTACCCAATTTCAAATCAAATTTATAGTTCGAAGACTTGAACCTTTTACCCAATTTCACATTGAATTAGCAGTTTGGATCCTTAGGTAAAGGTGAGCACATCAATAGTCCACTTGTTGTACATCAGAAGTTTAATTCTTGGCCTTTGACGGAGGGGGTTCCTTGTGCTCTTTTGTAAGGTCAAATCCCAAAATATAGGAATCATACTTCTTCTCCCCACAATTAATCATTCGGCTAGGTGGATGGATTCTCAACACATCATCTAGGCACAATGTTGAAAAGTGGTTAGAATAAAATTTATCCCCAAATTTTGAATTGTTTCCTTATTAGCACTTTCACCCCAAAATGGGCTAGAGTTATATAAGTGATTTACTTGGCTTCTTATTTTGACTCTAGTACCATTTCCTTTATTTTGGCATCTTCAACAATATGTTGTTCGGTTGACTGGGAAATCATTGAGGATTCTTCGCTGCCAAGCTCATCTTCATAGCTTGGTTTCTATTCTTGGGAGACCCTCTCTTGGGAAATGGGAAAGGTATTTGTATTTGAAAGGTTTATCTCCTTGTCCACTTCCTTCATCTTGACAATCTCTCTTTTGAATGCCTCATTGGATTGGTGTATGTCTTTAACATTCTCCCCGATTGTATTTACCCGGTCTAAAATAGTTTGAAGCATTGCTTCAAAACTATTAGACCCAATATATTGCTCTACCTTCTTCTCATCATAAGACCTTTATAATAAATAAGAGAAACTAGTAACTCAGTTAGCATAATAGGGGGAGAGGGCATTTGGACAATCACTCTAATGTCCATCTCGTCCTTTACATAAAAAACAACTATACTCCTAATAAGAATTTGATAGTGATTCCATTTCTCTTTGAGGAGAAAATCTACAATCTCTTCAAAAATGGAGTCCATCACAATATTGACATGGATCATCAAGATAGGACTTCCAACTACCAAAATCATATTTATCAAAAGGAGCTATAAAGAAAATTAAAATAAAAGTAAAATCTACCTAACATAAGAAACAAATGATAAGTACAAACAAATATTTACAAGTATGAGTTTAAGCAAGTAAGCTAGAATTCAAAACTAACTTGATACACCAAATTATCCCATGACAACAATGCCATTTTTCATAACGCTCAACTTACATGTCCATTTAAGTGCAAGATGGTCGTCGTCAATATATTTACCCAACTTTAGAGTCGGGGTTGATTTCACAAGGAAAAATGTGAGTGGCAATCAAGTTAATTTGAAATAATTACTTGTTAAATTCAAACAACTAGCACAAAAAGATAAAAATGGGGGAATGTGAAGTATAGCAACACTAGCATTTCTTTTTGGGTTTTTCCGAGTACAAATTCAAGGCTACAAATTATTAGTCTAAATAATTAGGCAAGGGTATTGAGATTATGGTTTCCTAGGAGCACGCCATCCATGGGGACTTGATGATTCGGTGTATGTTTTAATTGTTGATGATTTGGTAGGCTATATTGAAGGTCCTTAAGATGAGTTTGTCAACATAGTCTCAAGAATTTCACTCATTCACCCTTTTGAGTACCTAACGAGTGTGTCAATTAAAGCTACCCAATACCTCAATTACGCATCCCTATTTCTAGGATGATACCCAAAATATAGTTAAACTCTCGATCACTCTTATGTCTAAGATAGAGAAAATTTAGCAAACCATACCAATAATTAGCTACTATTGCTTTGGTCTCCTAATCCCTCTTTCAAGGATGATGTGGGTTCCTAAAGTTCACCCAAATCTTTCTTTGAAGGATTGTTTAATCTTTCAAGTTCTTGGGATTTTCACCCACAAACCCATTTAAGTATTTAGGATTTTCACCCACAAATCCTAACATACAATAGAACCCATCAATCAACACATTAACATATTTACAAATAAATCACAACCCATACACAATTGCACCCTATTCTAGTATAATACCAAAAGGAAAAACTAGCAACTCATAAGATAAGTAAGTAAAGATTTTACACAAAATCTTTATTGATTTGATTTGAGAAAATCTTAAGTGAATGTTACTTCAATATATGAGATCCAAAAAATTTTCAAGGGGAGTTCACTAATTCTTCACTTGGAAGTGACTCCAAAGTATTATTCACCCAAAATTTATACAATGTTTTCTTATCCAAAAATTAAGGCTATAACCCTAGAACAATGTCTAAAAATTAGGGAAGATGGAATATATCCAATAATAGGGTTTGAGTTTTTGTCAAATTTTGGATCATCCATGTGTATTCATAATTTTGCCCTTGGGTTGCATTTTCTTGCTAGATCGTGATCGTATAGGCTTGTCCATGATCGTTATTATCTTATACGACCGTGGTAGGTTGGACTTATTGACTGAGCGAGACTGCGGTAACTGAGGCCATGCCTGCTCTAGGTCTTCAGTTTCACTTTCTTGCTTTCTTTTGATCATTTATAGCTCCAACCCATATATTTCTATCTCATTAACTATATGCCTACAAAATATGGATATTAGTGTGTTCAATCATAATTATGTCTTATTTATTCATTAAAAATAGGGTAATATGCATGAATGTTGAGTGGAATTAAGAGGTAAAATCACCACTTATCACTCTCTCCTTAAGATTACACATCAGCTCCACCAGTATCAGTATCTGACCAGTCAGTAGGGGCCTTATTATCACTCTCAACCCTGGTAGAAGGTAGCTTGTCATGAGGTTTCAAGACCTTCCACAAGCCCTTGACCCCTTTCCATATTTTGATAAAAAACTTATCTCACTTCTTCTCCCATTTCTTCATATTCTCATTGAAGGTATGAAGCTCCTTGTGAGACTTTGCCAGTACTGAATATGCCCCCTCAAGCCTAGCAACTGTAGCTTCCTGCTTCTTCTGATCCTCTTGATATTTTTCATAGTCTAAGAGGAATGCCTGGTGGATGACTCTCCTGGCCCTTGATTTAATACTGATACTGGCTCCTTGATTGCCCACATATCAATAGCAATGTCTTCCAGGGGCCTAACAATAGATGTTCTACAAGATTAGGGCTCCTTAGCTGTCGACATACCCAAGTCGACCTTTCTCTTCTTGCTTTGGCCAGGTACGTCTTTTCCCCTAATTAAATGCTTTGATAACACTTAACTTACATGTCAATTTAAGTGAAAGCCAGTTGACATTAATATATTTACCCAGCTTTTGAGTCTGGGTCGAATCTATGAGGAACAATATGAGTGGCTATTAAATTAGCCCAAAATAATGGATACTAGCTAAAATTAAAACCTAGAGTATAAGAAGATAAAAATATAGGGGAGTGGTTTGGAAAATATTACAACTAATATTTATTTTTGGATTTGTCAAGTACTAATTCGGGGCTACGAATAACTAGAGTATAATTAATTAGGCACGAATCTTGTTATTATGCTTTCCTAGGGGAAACTTATGCATGAGCATGTTATTACATGATACAAATTCAAAATGTTGGTGATGTGGTAGGCTAGGTGGGAAATCCTTTAGGCTAGTTTGTTAACAAAACCTCAAGAGTGTCACTTATTGACCCTTTCAAGTACCTAATAAGTGCTTCAATCAAAACCTCCTAATACCTCAATTAGACACATTTATTTCTAGTATGGTGCCCTAAGTATAGTCAACTTCACAACCACCTTTATGTTGAAGATTGTGAAAATTAGTAAACCATGCTCATAAATTTTCTATTATTGCCTTGATCCCTATATCCCTCTTTCAAGGATGATGTGGGTTCCTAGAGTTCACCTAAACCCTTTCTTCAAGGATGGTTTAAGCTGTTAATAGCTTGAGATTCTCACCCACAAACCCTATTTGGGTTTTTGAGACTTTCACCTACAAATCCCAAAAAAATTATCCAATAAATAATAAATTTCAACATCGCAAACTAGTAAATGCATAAGCAAATCACATCCCACACATAATAGCACCCTAATTTAGCATAATCCTAAGAGGAAGATCTAGCTATACATAGAAATAGTAAGCAATATATACCCAATAACCTCCATTGATTAGATCTATAAAAGACTAAGTGAATGTTACTTCATACTTTGGATATCCACAAACCTTCGATGGGAGTTAGCTGATCCTTCACTTGGAAGCTACTCCAATGTATTCTTCACCCAAAATTGATACAATATTTTCTTCTCCATGTATGAAGGCTAGGACAATGTTCAATAATTAGGAATTGTATAATGTATGATTGAATTATAGTGTTTGAGTCTTCTTTAGGGAAAATTTTGGAATAGATGAATGCATTTACATCTTTTTCCTTGGGCTAATTTTTTGCTAGGCCGCAATAGTATAAGTTTTTCCTCGATCGTACCTACTGTGATGATGGGAAATGCCAAGAAATTATGGTATATTGACAATATTGACTGACCGTGATTGCGGTCTGAGGACCGCGATAACTGAGGCCATGTTCTGTTCTAGGCCTTCAGCTGTACTTCATTGATCCTTTTTGTTCCCTTTTTAGCTCCAATCCACATCTTTTAATCTTTTCATCTTGGTGCCACAAAATGTGAATATTTGTGCATTTAATTAGAAATTATGTCTCACCTATTCATTCAAAGCATGGTAATGTGCACGAATGTGAAGTATAATTGAGTGGTAGATTCACCACTCATTAGTACCCCCAACTTAATGTTTTGCTTTTCCTCAAGCAACACTACTTCTTATTATGAGACAATACACATTTATGCCCAACATAGATGAATCAATGATCATATTGACTTTAAGCTTAGTCACTACCACAAGTAGCTTTTTGCACATGGGCCAAGCTATTCTTACTTCTCCCCTAACCATAAAAAGCAATATTTAAGAATGCAAAAGACTTTAAAGGGCAACAATGTAATAACAACTAAAACTCGAGAAATGACTCACTTTTGACCGTTGATGAGTGGTGAATCTACGACTAAACTATACTCCACATTTGTGCACATTACCATACTTTTAATGAATAAGTGAGACATCATTGTGATTAAATGCACTGACATTCACATTTTACAGGAACCAAGATGATAATATTAAAAGATGTGGATTGAGCTAAAAAAGGAACAAAAGGGAGCAAAGAAGTACAGCTGAGGACCTGGAGCAGAACATGGCCTTAGTTATTACGATCACAGTCAGTCAAGATGGTAAATATAACATGATCACGTGGTATTTCCTGCGGTCACGGTAGATGCAATCACAGCAAAACTGGTGCAATTGCGGCCTAGAAAAAAATTAGCCAAAGGGCAAAGATGTAAATGCGCACAACTATTCCTAAATTTTCCCTAAACAAGTCTCAAATCCTATCATTCCATCATATATTCTATAATTCCCAATTATTGAACATTGTTCTATTTCTCAGCCCCCATACTTGGAGAAGAAAATATTGTTTTAATTTTTGTTGATGAATACATTGGAGTAACTTCCAAGTGAAGTATCCGCTAACTCCCATTGAATATTTATGGGTATTCAAAGTTTTAAGTAGCATTCACTTTGTATGATCTAATCAATGGAATTTATTGGGTATATCTTGCTTTTTATTTCTATGTGTAGATGGTTCTTCCTCTTGGGATAATGCTAGATTAGGGTGCAATTATGTGTGGGATATTATTTACTTGTGCATTTAATTGTAAATTTATTGGTGAAATCCTCAACTATAAAAATAGGGTTTGTGTGTGAAAATACCAAGCTCTTGAAAGCTTAAACCATCCTTGAAGAAGGGGCTTTGGTGAGCTTTAGGGACCCACATCATCTTGAAAGATGGATGTGGGAACCAAGGGAATAATAGATAATTTATGAGCATAGTTGGCTAATTTTCACTATCTTAGACATAATAGTGATTGTGAAGTTTACTATACTTAGGGCACCATCCTAGAAATAGAGGTGTCTAATTGATTGATTAGGTGGTTTGGTTGAAGCACTCTTTAGGTACTCGAAAGGATCAATGAGTGACACCCTTGAGGTTTTGTTGACAAACTAGCATCAAGGATTTCTATCCTTGCCTGCCACATAACCAATATTTATAATTTTCATCAAGTCATCGCACACCTATGCATAAGTTGCCCCTATGATATCATATCCCATGATCCACGCCTAATTTATTAAACACTAATTATTCGTAGCCCCAAATTAATAACTAAAAACCGTAAAATGAAATAATAGTAGTGATATTTTCCAAACACCCCATTTTTATTGTCTTGTACTCTAGGTTTGAATTTTGCAAGTATCCATTGTTCCGGGCTAATATGATAGCCACTCACATTATTCCTCGTGAGTTCGACCCCAACTTAAAAGTTGGGTAAATATATTGATGAAAACTACCTTGCACTTAAATTGTCATGTAAGTTAAGCATTATCCAAAAATGGTGCTATTTGCTGGGAACGATTTGGTATGTTGAGTTAGTTTGGAATTTTAGCCTACTTGCTTAAATTCAGTCTTGTAAATTCGTGTTTGTGATTTTCTTTTGTTTCTTGTGTTAGGTAGATTATTGTTTCTATTTAATTTTTTCTATGTCATCTCGAGACTACTATGATTTTGGTAGTTGGAAGTCCTATCTGGATGATCCATGTCCATATTGTGATGGACCCCACTTTCCGAGAGATTGTAGAAATTCTCCCTAGAGAGAGATGGAGTCACCATCTTAATCCTATAGGGAGTATGGTTATTCTGTATGTAGTGGTCGAGATGGAAATTAGAGTGATCGTACAATTGCCCCTACCCCCGTTATGCTATCCTAATTGCTAGTTCTTTATATGAGTTTTATAGCTATCGTGATCTAATAAGGGAAGAACAATAAGCTAAGTCCAATAGTTTTGAAGCAATGATTCAAAATATTTTGGATTGGGTAACTACAAATGTGGAGAATGTGGAAGAAATACATAAATCCATGGGGGCATATAAAGATGAGATTACCAAGATAGAGAAAATGGGCAAGGAAACAAATCTTGTAAATACCTTCACCTTGCCTACTTCCCAAGAGGAGGAGAATCAAGAAGAGAAACCAAGCTATGTGGTCAATAATGCAGTTGGTAGTAAAGAGTCCTCTATGATTTTCCAACTAACCAAACCAAATATTGTTGAATATGCCAAAATCAAGGAAATGGTCCTAGAGATAAAAGAATAAACCAAACAAATCTCTTATGATAACTCTAGGTCATTTTGGGGTGAAGATGATAATAAGGATGCAATTTTGGAATTAATGGATTAAACTCATTCAAACCACTTCTCAACATTGTGCTTAGAGCATGTAATAAGAATCCATCTACCTTGGAAAATGACAGATTATGGGGAAAAGGTGTACTATCACAACATTTTGGACTGTAACATTCCAAAATAGCACATGGAAACCATACCATCAAAGGACAAGGAACTCAATTTCTAATGTAATATTAGTGGCCTATTGATGTTCCCACATTTACCCAAAGAGATAGATCAAAAATTAATATAAAATTGGGTAAAAGCTTTAAGTCATAAAATTGGCAAGATATAAGCTTCATCGACATGTCCCCACCTCTATCTATCTTCACCTTGGAAGATTTGAATCTTCTATTCCTCTGTCGCTCAACTCATAGTGAGCAAATATTGGGATGGAGATTCAAATCTTCTATGTGAAAAGTCAAATAATGGTTGTAGGGGTAGTTTGCCACAAAATATGGTAAGAAAATATGCATGATAGAGTAGATTTTATTTTTTGTTTTGGTTTTGCTTAATCCATGAAATTGTTGTACTATGTGGAACGTTGATTGAAACAGAAAAAGGAAAAGTATGAAATTATCATGTTTTGAACTGAATAGGGCAGTGCAGGGAACCTAAAATTGGTCTCAATTACCATAATTGCAGCTCGTATCACCATAAGTGTGATAGTTGAGTGTCTGTAATCGCAGAACTAGGACCGCGATCGCGATCGAATCAGTTTAAAAAGACCATCAGACTTCCTCTCATCCCCCATGCCCTTTTTTATAATTTTCTAAAAATTCTCTATGGTTTAAGAATTTATTAAGAGTCCTAGAGTGATTTTCAGTCCATTTTCATCTATAACTTGGTAAGTGATCCGAACTCCCTCACTTTGATATTGATTTGGGTTTGGAACTTGTAGTTTAGGAACTACAATAGTGTTTTCAATGCTAAATCCATTTTTAAATGTGATTATTGTGGTGGTTAGCTATTTTAGTTGGTGTACACATCAATTGGGAAGTATGAGTACCCAGATTTATGCCTAAAAATAATACGATTGATGTGTACACCATGTGCTTTATTTGATGCCCCAATGAATTTTATTATGCTTTCTTTATGCTTAGAGGGTATAATCTAGAATTGAGAGTATTAGTTTCATAAGCACAAAAATCAATGGGTCGATTGGGACTAAATTTGTGATTAAACGTTGGAGTTTTAGAAGTTGTTGCAGAAACCATCGAGCATAGTCTCAATTGATGCGATCACGGTATCGGGAACACGATCATGGAACTGTAATTGCAGTCTATGGTTTGTGATCATGGATCCGTGATCACGGTGAATGGTTTGCAATCCTAATAACTAAATCTATTGTTCAACTGAGTCTGAAAATTCTACTTGCCCATTTCTCACCCTAAAACCTGCTATAACATTTCCATAAGCTTATTCATATTAATCTAGCATGGTTTGGGTATAAAAATGCTAATAGTGGTTCAGATTATGATGCCTACAGGCACTCAACATATGAGACCATGACCTTGTCCATTTCATGGCTCCTGAATTTCATAGCCTATATTATAGTGACTTCCCAAAGACCATGCTACTTCTAGAGAGAGGCATCTATATGGACAAGGTAATAGAAAAGTTCTTAGATTTCTTTGACAGGCTTGCTACTATTGGATAGATATGCTTTGCGCCGAACCCTTGTAAGGATAATGAGCATTGGGTGAGAGAGTTTTACGCAAATCTTAGTGTAGTCTCCCTCTAAAAACCTGTGTTGATTATTAGGGGGAAGGAAGTACGTTTTGGTGCATTAGAAGTGAATGGAGTATATGTGCTCCTAAATTCATATATGGATGACTTCCAGGCTATAGGCTATGAGCAGAGCACTTGGATGGCTAGCATATTATTCGCTAATAGAGTGGTCTCCTGGGATGCCACCAAATGAGGGATCTTGATGTACGACTTTATAGCAGAGGCCAGAATCTGGTTGAACATTATCTTCAGAAGAGTTTTGTCTTGCACACATTTGACCTCTATCACAGATTTGCAAGATCGCAAAGTAGACTATCTAATGTCTAGTATTTCTCTGGACGTAGGACAAATTATTCTTTACGAATAGAGGCATTCATAATTTAGGGTGGTACACTCCTTCCATTTCTTTCTCTTAATATTGAGTTGTGCAGAAGGGCTGAGGTAGAGGAGTATCCCATAGATACCTGGGTGAAACCCAGGCCCCGCATCACTCTACTCAAAATTTGAGGAGAAGGCGCACCTGGCCAGAGAAAAAGAGAAAGGTCGACTTGGGTAAGTCGATAGCCGAGGAGTCTAAATCTTGTAGACAATCTACTACTGGCCCATAGAAGACATTGGTACTGATATTGATATTCAAGCAATCATAGAGATAATATTAGATTTTCCTCAGGGTCCAAGAGAGTCATCCACCAGGCGTCACTCTTATTTGTCTGTTTAGAGTATGAAAAATATTGAGAGTAGCAGAAGAAACAAGAAGCTACAGTTTCTAGGCTTGAGAGGGCATATTCAGCACCGACAGAGTCTCACAGGAAGCTTTATACCTCCCACGATAAGATGAAAAAAAAAGGATAAGAAGAGAGGCAAGTTCTTTAGTAAAATATGGAAAGGGGTCAAGGGCCTTTAGAAGGTCTTTAATCCTCATGACAAGCTACCTTCTCCCTATATCAAGAGTAATGATAAGGCCCCTATTGACTGGTCAGATGCTGATGCTAGTGGAGCTGATGTAGAATCTTTAGGAGAGAGAAACTCTTGATACAAATTGTGTGAGCAACCTTGTAACAAAACTTTTTCTGTTCTTGTGACCTGAGGCTAAAAGCCTAAGTTGGGGGTGGTGAAGATTGATGGAAGAGACTTTGGGACATGAAGTGTTAGTGAATGCCTACATGATTAAGCATTAAAACAAATGAATAAGAAAAAGAAAGGACACAACAAAGGAAGGAGTTGCATGAAATTTTAAAGAAAACAAATAAAAAATGGGTGAAACAAGGAATCAATTGTAGATACTTGTGTAATCAAAAGATTGAAAACAAAGGGAAGTGACCCATAGTCAAAGAATTGATGAAATAGTGTGATGTAGATGTTCAAGGAGGGTATAACCATATTGTTCCTAAAATGATATCCTACCCTAATCTGAACCTAAATTAGAAGCTTAATAAGACCTTCATGATCTCCAACCATTTTCTTTCATTGTAGTATCAATTGAAAATAGGGGCAAACCTGTGGTATAACACTTGTTAGCATAGAGAGTTCTTGTAAAGGAGAGAGTTTTGCATTTCAATTCCTTGTTGCATACTTGGTAGCTTGGTATGTGAAATTTTCCTTCTTGTGAGGAGTCATGTGAACAAGTTGAGGTGGGTTATTTTGTCATCTTCCATGAAATAAGGAAAAAAGAGTATAGTTTAGTGATACTCGCTCCCAAAGCACCATTACCAACCAGATAAGTTCTAAGCATATGGCATGGTGACCATATTTGAAACACCTATCCGTCTGTTCATCACAGAAACCCCTATGCATCCTACCACAAAACCGAAAATAAGGATATAATAAGGCTGATTTTGCCATACTCACCTGATATTGAGAAACCTGTGCTAAAAAAATATTGCCACCCTATTGTCGCCTATCACCAAACTTCTTTGGGTAAAGAGCACTAGCTGTGGAGAAGGAACCAAAACTCCCCTAATTTTTCTTTGGCCACTTACATCCATTCTAACCACCTTGCTACTGAGCACCACCCTGTTCAGAAAAACTGAACTTCTTACACTGCCTTTCCCCAAACTAAGTCTTTTTCCTATTTTCTTCCTTCACCTTTTGCATATAAACCACCAACCTAGGAATGTGCGTATCCTTGATTTCAAGGATCAAATCCCAAGATAGTCTAGAAGTGAAACTTCTATTCCTTTCCCTCATATCAGACACCAATTCTAGAGCATACCTTGACAGCTGATGAAATTTCAAGGCATATTCCTTGAAAAATATTTTCCCTTGTCTCAGATTAATTAATTTCTCTGCCTTCACTTCCATCACCTCCTGAGGAAAGAAGTAATCTAGAAAAGTATAAGAGAAAGTCTCACACAAGTATACTCCTCAACATCACCTCTCACCCTATCCCACTCCTTGTACTATTGGTATGCCACATCCTTAAGTTAGTAAGCAGTAAAATTCACCCCTTCCATCTTTGTGGCTTACATTACCCTAAATTTTTTCTCCATTTCATCCAAGAAACCCTAAGGATCCTCCTCCACATTCACACTAGTAAAATTAGGAGGATTCATTTTTATAAACTGGACAACCCTTGTGGCCCCAACAGACAAAATATCAGATGCATCCCGCTCAGCCTGAGCAATAATCAACTGAGTAATAAGATGAATCGATTGACAAAATTCCACATTCATAAACTCACCCTGAGGAGGACTAGTACCAACTGGTGGAACTCCAAAAATATCAGGGACTGGAACCCTCGAACAATTATAAATCCCCTATGTCCCTTACACATTGTCACTAGTTGGGGTAGAAGAGTTTTCTTGCATCTCAGATCACCGAGGCATGATCTAAAAAGCAAACAAACCAGGATTAGAGATGATTCCAGGACTTAGATTCCAAGCTTGAAAATAGAATGCAAAGAAAAGTAAAAAATTCTTAAATGCCTTGTAGCCTCTCCCTTATGAGTGTGGCATGCTACACACCCTTAAAAGAGACTCTACTCGACATGGCTTTTATGACTCCCGATTGACCTTGAACTACGAACCAACTTGGGGCTTTTCGTAATGGGCATCCTAAGTCTATCTAGGACCAGGGATAACTCTTAAGACTGTGACAACCCAAGTGATCCTAACCATCCACTACCCAGCCTCAAACAAATACCAAACTAAACCATAACTATATGAGTTTCGATGTAATTATATACTCTAAAATAAAAGAGGATGGAACAATCATAAATTCATTCCAAATATATCAGAACCAATACCAATGCCAATACTAAGGATGACACCAATACCGATCTTGCCCATTCCAATCCATAGTAGTTACATAAAGCTTCTATCAAAAAGAAAAAATATATTTGGTTAGGACTGCCCTAACCATAGCCAAAACCATTATCCATAAATAAACCAAAGTATGTAAATATATCAATGATATGAAATAGAGACTTCAATAATATGGAAGATCACCAATTTAATCTAATAATTGATCCTAAATTTGATCACTAAGTAGGAGCAGAATGGCCTGCTCAGACATCACGTGGGGATACAGCCACCCAAGGATAGGTTAGAAGGTGAATGCTAGCATGAACTCAAAGGATAAAACAATGCCATCTAGTAAAACTAAGTAAACCAACCATATGCATCTAAACCATACATACATATATACAACCATGGCTAGAAAGGGAGACGGCTTTAGCATGCCTTTAAACCATCAACTTGGGTATGTGTAGCTTAACCATCCTAGAACCACCCACGAGCTATATGGGTCTAGTGTAACCTCTTGAACGGGCCTTGATGTATGTAACTACATGAACTAGAGATACCATAAGAGTAGGGGATTCCCAAGTACCCTTCGCTGTCTATGATACAGATTCCCATGTACTTTCTAGTATTATATATGGTCGATATGACTAACCTTCATATTGGTAAACATGAGTTTCTAGTGTTCATTCACTGGACTCACACCTTCATGGCTAGCTATCACACCCTACCATTATTTCCTAATTAAAATCATTAACATAGAACCAAACCATTATTGTATTTTTATTAACCAAGGGTACGAGTAGTGGTATCGTAATACCGACTATAGCTTGCAAGCAGTATCTATAGCCAATCTTTTTATGTAATAAAGGATTCCTATGTACAAATAGATTACATTATCAAGTTAACTTGGGGGAATCTCGTATACCCCACAAGTGTTCCATTATTAACTTTGCTTGGGGGAATCCCATGTATCCCACAAGTTGTTCTTTAATATTATAATTTGGGGATTCCCTTGTACCCCACAAGGATGTTTAATTAACTATAACCATGAGCTACATACATTACCATTTAACCATTCCAAACCATTTAAACCATTTATACCATTTATGTTCCATCATCAAACCATACCATGCAATAGTTCCATTAAAGTCCCACAGTATAGTAAAAGCATTATCATAATCATTTTATAAAAAATGTTAGTGGCATAGTATTTCCAAAACTATTTCCAATTACCAATTACCCATTTCTATGCAACCAACTGTTTAAACTACTATTAAAGAATGTAAAAACATAATTAAAATGGGAAAACCATAACCAAGCATTTAATACAAAAACCCTAACATATATTACAAAACCCCAAAAACTACACAATAACCATGCCTTGAAAACATTGTATAAAATATGTATTTAGTTGGAACTAACAATGAGGGAAGAGTACATGCCTTAGATTATGAAGATGATGGAGAAAAATTACCCAAACAAGCCCCAAATTGCTCATCTACATAAAACCCTTACCTTCCTTAGCATAAGAGCCTTAGAGAGAATCAAAGAGTATTTCTAAGTGTTTAGGATTAGAATGATATGGTAAATAACCTCCCAAGTGTGATATAAGTTGTGGGGACTTAAGAGGTTAAGTGGGGAAATATCCAAATTACCCCTAACTTAAACTGCTTAAAAGTCTCGCCAGATGGTACGACTCACCCATAACAATTATGCTTTCCACTATGAGTGGTACCCATCACTCTTATCCAAGTCCTCCCCTTCGAACACACAACATTTTCCTACATACGATACCTAACCTCAAGTCGTACCCAACCATATAAATAGCAATCCTAAACTATATCCCTAACAAAATAGATAAAAGAAGGTTTGATTACTGTCTACCATATGAATCAATGGTATGAATAGTACCCTTTTTTATGGATCATGGTGAGCCACTTATACTCAGATCTAATTTAAGTTACTAAGTCTCAGATTAGGTGAAGGAAAAACCCAAATTATATGACCTATATCCAATCATACGACTTATACCACCAAGCCGTACCTATTCCAGAAACCAATCCGACCCACCAACCAATACTGGTTAGTGTACAAACAAGCCTTAACCAATTGTACCCTAACATACAACCTATACCACTAGTCTTATCTTGACCAAAAATAAGAAATCTAGGAAATTTTCTAAGGTTCCAAAAACCAGTCAAGTAGCCTGGCTATTGCTTAAGCGACCTAACATCGCCTAACAGGTATCTCTTAAGATATACCCTTGGTGCTTAAGCAAAGGTCGCTCATGTGATGACCCTTCAATTCATTACCATATTTTCACTTATTTTTACCATTAGAGCTTTTTCATAGCTACCATAAGTCATTTATGACTTATTAGGAATGACAGTTTTATTACCAGGTAGTTCGATTGGGTTCTAGAGCCAATTCTCTATTTTGAAGTCTTCGCTATTTCCAAATGGCCATCAGGAAAAAACTTTAGTAAAAGGATCTTGTATGAGAATCATGGAAGCACCAACAACTCTAGAATGTCAATTTTAGGCTAGGTAGATATTTGGTTTGAATCTTGAGGCACCCAGGCTCATTCTGACTTATAGGTTGAAAAGTTATGAAAGTGACATATAGGTGTGGGACCTATATTTTGTCGGAAGGACCTCAAATGGAAATTTTAAGTGCACATCACCTCTAGAATGTTGAATTTAGTATGATTATATAGTTTTTTTTTGTGTATATGAGATTCTAAATGAATCTCGAGGACATGACAAGAACTTGGAAGAATTTTAAAGTCTTAGCCATCATCTGATATAGATGCAATTGCAAGACAAGGGCTGTAATTGCTCTACCCTTTGCAGGGGATGATTGTGCAATTGTGGAGTATGTGTACAATCACAACTTGCACTTGTAGCCTCAAGAAGCTATAATCGCAGGTATTGGGTTCGATAGCAAGACCCTAGGACCTAGTATATATATAAATAAACCTTAAATGTTGTGAATTTAGCCATTCCTCTCACTTTTTATGAGATAATAAACCCTAAATTATGTGATAACTTATAATTGAAACTTGTGGGTTATTTGGTAGCTTGTTTAACAGTTATTTATGCGATTATGTTCTAATTTGAGGTAATAATTCACCCTTTTCTTTGTAAAGTTTCTTGATTTCTTACTTAAATTCTTGAAAACCTTTAGGGCTTGATTTTATCTCCAATTTAGCTTTGTAATTATTCCTTGAGCTTGATATTATGTTTGGTTAGTTTTGGAAATGCGATTTCTATTGGTGGAATCCACATGGGGTTTTGGTATGATTCTTGAAATCAAAGCACAATGGTGTATTATGGGTATAATTACTCTCAAAATTATGATTTGAATGTATTTTTGATAGCTTGGTATCTTCAGGAGGCTTTTCGAAAGGAAAACTTGGTGCTTTAGTAGTTCATTGAGCTCTCTTTGGTATTAAGGTATGCTAGGTTTTATCCCTTGTTAGATTGAGCTATTTAATTGTATTCTTATTATATTATGTTAGATTTTTGATGGGTTTTAGGTGTTGTAATGAAGAAATATAATACTTGGGTTAGTCGAACTATTTAAGCTATTGTGAATCGTAGATGAACACTTAGTTTATTTCCAAATGCTTTTGGTGAATTGGACTTTATTCCTCATGTTTAGCATAAGAATGTATTAGATAATTAAATTAGGTAAGAAAAATGCTTTATCCACTTATGCTTAGGGTAAGATATCCTTTAGGTTCTTACACTAATGAATGTTGACTTAGTTTTCATTTGACTTAGTTAATGTATTTGGGATGAATCTCTCCCTTAGGGTTAATTGTGGCTTACTTTAAATCTATAGTGAATTTTGATACCTTAAGCCTAGCTCGGGTAGTTTTTTCCTAAAATGGAACTTGAGGATTAGAAATTGGTGCTTAACCCACTTTAGGCTATGAAATATGTTAGCATTAGTAAAACTGTTTATGCTTATTAGAACCTTTGAAATAGGTATTCAGGTAATATTGAGATATCTTGATGCATGATGGTTATTTTGGTTAAGTGAGGACTGACACCTATTGATTATGACTATATTTATTCTATCAATGAAACTACTCTTGATAATGATTATGAATATGTAGATTCAATTTAAGCCTAAAAGATGATTATGGTGTGATTATATATAACGGGGATGATTCTGGAGGATGATTATAACCTTAATGATATAATTATAAATTGAGTTTGACAATTGATTGCATACCTATTCGAGTATGTCTATTGATTATATTTACCATTATTAGACCGACTATTGATTATATTTAATAGTTCAAGTATGGATATGGATCATATTTACTGGTTTGAGTTCGAACAAGCATAATATACTTGATGACATACTTTTTATGATAGAATATATCGGGGTTTGAGGCTGAAGATAGTAATTTGGCAAAGTTGGAGAATGACGAAATGATTATAGTGTGGCATGGCATAATGTAGTTAAGTGACATATAATGACTAGTTGACATATGATGGTTAGTTAATAAATGATGACTAGTGTTTATATGATGACTAGACGATAATTGAATAAATGATAAGAAATGGATAGTCTATTAACGATGACTAGTGTATGAATGATCTTAAGGTTGCTATTTAATCATAAATATTGAAATGATGATTAAGCAATGATGAAGGTTAGTTATAATGTTGGATGATGGCTTTATTTTACCCTTGAGTATTCTCTCTAGGCGTATAGAAGTCTATGATGAGTTATTTACCTTTCTGCACCAATTGGTATATTGGAGCCCATTTTGTAATTTTGATTGCATGTGTGGATGACTAATGATATGTTATTCTATTACTCTAGTTTATTTAATTATTTTTGCACAGAGGTGTTGGAGATGATCTAGGTTCATTTCTGTACCTTGACTTAGTTATGATATCTTGCATTTTATTATACTTATATCATGATATAGCTTAGTCAGTCGATGATGCCTATTGAGTACATATTGTTTTGGTACTCATACTACACTTTTGTACCTATTTGGTGTATATCTAAGTACTAGTTATCACCGTTGATCGGCATTCATATGTTGATTGATTTTTAGAGATAGGGTGAGTTCTTGCAGTTTAAGTCGCCTATTTCCCTCTATCTTTTATGTCCAGTATTTAGTTTTGAGATAGATGTATTCACTACTCTAGAAACTTGGGTTTTTTTAATTATTATTATTAGATGCTCTTGTACTGATTCTACCAGGTCATAGGATTGTATATTGTATTGACTGTTTTATCTATCCAAAACCCTTTTCTTATCTATAAATTATCTTATTGAAATTCACCTATGTAGGGAATTTCCTAAAAAATTAAACCATTGCATTATCTCTGGGTTATGTTTTTCTTACCTAATGGAATGATTTATAGGTGCTATTATGATTTGACTATTGGGTCATGACGAATTGGTATTAGAGACTAGGTTTACTGGTATTATTGTTACAAGAGCAATTGTCTAGTACAGTTGTGCAGATAGGAAAGATGATATCTATTTCTTGCCTTTAAGAGGCTATAGGACATTCTTAGGAGTTCATCTCTTTTTTCACTCATATGTGCTAATAGTCTAAGGTTGTCTATAGAGCATTCCCTTAACTTTGATCTTTCGTAGATGGCTAGGACATGCAATATCGCTACATAAGATGAGGGTCTTAAGATAGAGCCTAGGGATTCTACTCCAATTCATGGATTCCCTAGAGGTCTTGGATAGTTGCGGGATGCATTCCTAAAAAGGGGACAAGATAGACCGCCTTCCCCAGGTCTTATTCCTGATCTTGAGCTAGAGATTCTTCAACCCCAGCCAGTGGTAGGCCAGGGACAAACCCAACCTCCACTAGTTTTTATTTCTTAATTAGTGCACAGATATGCATTGCTTCTACTTTTGGGTGGTGTATCATCTAAAAGTGCATAGTTTACTGACCACAGTGGTACTAAGGAAGGGATGCAACCTATAGCTATGGCTCCTAGAGTTGAGGTTTCTCCTACATAAATAATTTCTCAGTCTGTAGCTACTCAACCTGTGGTTGCTCAACCTGCTTTGTCTTTTGAAGAGATGTTGGGTAGATTCTTGGGACTGGCACTGCTTAGGTTTTCTGGTGCTCTAGGTGAGGATGCATACAAATTTATAGGTTTTTGTAAATCTAGGATCCATAATTTTGGCCTTGTTGAGACTCTTGGTATGGATGCAACAAATTTTAGTTGGGCTTGGCTACTCGACATTGTTGAAAAGGTTATATGGATTCTAGACCAATTGGATATTCTCTTTTGTCTTGGACTTAGTTCTCTGAGATGTTCTTGGATAAATACATGCCTCATATTCTTAAAGATTATTTGAGGGTTTGGTTTTCTATCTTAGAGTAGGGCTCCATGAAATTTGCAATGTATAAGGCTCATTTTCATGGGTTGGCTAGGAATACAACTTCTATTTTAGATACTATGTGTAAGAGAGTTTATTTCTTTGTTAGAGGCTTAAGAATTCTAATTTGTATGTCTACTCAGATTTTAGTTGTTACAGGTAGGTCTTTTGCTGAGGTGTCTGATAACTCTCAAGTGATGGATGAGATACATCGGAGGTCTAAGAGGGCAATGATAAGTGTCTTAGATATTAGGGCAGTTTAGATTCAGTGGGAGCTATAGTAAATCCCAATTTATATATAATAGTTATCATTGTGGGTATTCTCCATGTCCATCCTATTTGAGTCGTACCCCTTAGATACAGGTCGTATCCTCCTCTCCCTCCCTTCTTGTACCCTAGTCCATGTGATGTGGGTCACTTACTATCCTAGATATGAGTGAGCCTCTAATCAATCATACCCTAAGGTACAAGTTGTACCAAGACCAATCATATAAAGTAATGTTTTTGATTGGAGTGGACTATTTTTTGAACTATTAATAGATACTGTTTAGGGTATGATTCGTACCCTTTTTATATGAATCAATGGTGGATAATCATACCCTAACTAGTGTGGATGACCTAGGAGTAGGATATGAGTTTAGGGTACAACTCATTCCTTAAGCGAGTCATACTCAAGGACGAGTTCATTTTCCAGATTTTAACTAAGGGTCCTGTGGTCATTTCCTACACCCAAAAACCTAAGTCCCCTTAATATATAAGTGTTTTTAGCCTCTTAAACATCAATTTTGATGGATTAAACACCCTAAATACTTTCTCAAACTCATTCGTGAAAAATTGGAGGCTAAGGTTTCAAGGGTGATGTCTTAGAGGCAAAGTGAAGTCAAGATTCTTGGTGAATCAAGTTTTCTAAGGCATATAACTATATCCCTTTATAAATAACTCAAAAACCATGTATTTTACACTTTGATTAGCAAGTGCACATGGAGATTTTAAAATCAAATGATAAGGGTTTTGATACCTTATGATGAATAATGTTTAACATGTGGATTTTGAGTATTCCTAATGATAATGCTGTCTACTTTGAATTTGTCCTTGATAGAGGCATGCACACAAGGTGTTTGTGAAAATATCTAAATAAATTTTCTAGTTACATATTAATGATGTTTTGAACTAGGGCAATGGCCCAATAAGTATGAATAGTTGATAAATGCTATTTTAAAGGTATTATGAGCCATGTATTGTAAAGTTGAAGATCTTGTTGTTGGTTGATGGCTAATAAGGGGTTAAAGTCCCTAGATTTGAAAATGAACTTGAATTATGTATTAAACTAAATATGGTGAGAATGTGATATAAGATTTCTAGTGAAATATGAATAGTTTGTGAGTGTTTTAATGACCATAAATTGAATTATGTGATGAATTGAATTAAGGCATTAGACTATTGAAATGGTTGAGCAACAAAGGCTCCCATAAGGACCATGTGGTCATGTATAGCGTTGAATTATCTAAATGGGTTAAACTCCTTAAGTGTAAATTGAATAAATGCTGATGTATGAACAAAGGGTTAGAGTCCTAATTTTGATTAGTGATAGCCATAATGGCTTGAGGTTAAAGTCCCTTGCCTAATGAAAGGGATTGAGTTTAAAGTCCCTTTCCTAATAAAATCACTTGTGGTTAAAGTCCCTTGCACAATAAGATCGCTTGAGGTTGAAGAGCATCTCTAAATGAAATGGCTTGGGTTTGAGTCCCCTATCTAATATGAAATGAGGTTAAGTCCCTTGCCTAATATGCGGACATATTGTTAGAGTCCCTTGCATTAATGAATATGCATGTATTGTTAAAGTCCCTTGATTAAATATATGTGTATGTGGTTAGAGTCCCTTGCTTAATAAGTGTATAAATGGTTAAAGTCCTTCGTCAAAGTATTATGTGAATGTGGTTGAAGTCCCATACCTAATATGAATTATTTGAATCTAACTGTGGAAGGTCTGAGTCCTCCAAGTTATGTCTTATGATTGAGTGCTTTGAGAATGTTGTTATGACTTGTTTACTTGTTTGGCAGGTGTTATACCTATACATATGGATAAGGTCATAAATATGGTTGAATATGATATGTTGATTTATTGTTGATTGATGATTCTATGTTATCCTTATCCTTTTGTTATATTCTTGTGCTCCAACCGCTAACTGTCTTGAGATGGTATGTCCCCATGAGACATAGGGGCGTACCATCATCTTCTTTTCTAGTGCAGTGATTAGGTGATTGAAATGGCTCATGCATTGACTTTGGAGTTGTGAGCTTTCTTACTTCAGAAAATATTTATTCTTGGTCTCTTATCATTAGACTTTGTCTTATTATGACTTGGTTTGGCTATTGTTGGGGGTTTGTCTCGACATATACATTTCTAAACATTGGTTTGTACAGAGGTATTATGGATGACTATGGACTTGGGTACATTGGTTAGGTTGAAGAATCTAATGAAGTCTTCAGACATGTTTAAGTTATAACCTGTAGTTTATTTTTTGATATTTTATTATATGGTCCAGATTCATCTATCTCTTGTGAAGGATGTGATGATGATTAGATTGGGTTATCGGGGTGAACTCTAGTTCATGCTGGCTTAAGGTGCCCCTACGACATAACCTTATTTCAGGTTATGTCAAGTTGATATCAGAGCCTAGGTTCATGGTCAGTTGGGTGTCCACAATTCTATGTCAAGTAGGGTCTCTTTTATTGGTATAAATCATGCCACACTTATAAGAGAGGGACTATGAGAGATTTTAGGAAATGTTTCCCCTTTTTGTGTTTTAATCTCAAGCTATAGAGTCTAAGTTCTTGGATCCTCTGATTTATATTTTCTATCTTTCAGATCATGCCTCTAAGGAGATTTAAGGTTCAGGCAAATACTTCTACCCTAATTGAGGGCCCTATGAATGATGCTTGTATAACTTTTTGAGTTTAGACCTGAGCTAGGGCTACATTATC
Source organism: Capsicum annuum (assembly GCF_002878395.1). Taxonomy (NCBI): domain Eukaryota; kingdom Viridiplantae; phylum Streptophyta; class Magnoliopsida; order Solanales; family Solanaceae; genus Capsicum; species Capsicum annuum. The sequence goes on along the minus strand of NC_061118.1, from coordinate 28,905,235 downwards.
CAACCATTTTTATAGGATTCCACCTATCCCCACCAACCTATTCTATGAGAGTAACCCTCCTATTCTATCACTTCAAGGGGATTCTATTAATGTTGCATTTTATCACTCTATCAACCTCTTGACTTAACTGGTATCTTCTCAATTAGAGCGTGGTGCTCTGACTACTATTTGTTCTAAGTAAAAAAGAATTGATAAATTCATGAGGTTGAGCCCTTCTATGTTTACGAGTATAAAGGTTAAGGATGATCCTCAAGGCATCATTGATGAAATGGAGAAGATCTTCTGAATCATGCATGCTTCAGAGGTTGAGGCCATTGAGTTTTCTTCCTAACAATTGAAATATGTTGCTTACTAATGGTACAAAGGATGAGAGTTATCTAGTGGTGTTGATAATAGTCTTTCCATGTGATAGGATTACTCCAAGGCTTTCTTAGATCGATTCTTTCCTCAAGAGTTGAGGGAAGAGAAAGAGTATATGAACTTGAAGCAAGGAAGTATGCCCGCTTAAGAGTATGCCTTGAAATTCCATCAATTGTCAAGGTATGCTCTTAAGATGGTTTTTAACATGTGGGCTAGGATTCATAAGTTTGTCTTACGATTGCCTCATGAATTAGTCCGTGGAGCAAGGAAGCTTTGTTGATTGAAAATATGGACATTTCTAGGTTGATTGTGTATATGCAACAAGTGTAAAAAGAGAAAAATAAGCAAGTTGAGTTTAGTGAAAGAAAAGAATAGAAATTTAGGCTTTCTAAGAAAAATGGTATAGATGGTGGTAAGTGTCCACGGAAGACGTGAGAGAGTTTGAGTTCTTTCTTCTCTGCTGTCGTTCTCTCTCCTTAACTTAAGTCGTTAGGTGATCGTTGATCATAGTTTAGTGGTGGGTTTCGAGAATAGAGTGCAAAATTTTAGGCTAATAATGCCCAATTGGCTCCACCCCTCCCTCTTTTAAGATTTCATATTTAGAGTTATCAATGTTAGAGTGAGAATAGAAAAAACAAATGTTTTAGTTTTGGTCAGATTTGGCACATGTAGCGTGAGTGCCCATCTCTAGCAATTTCTTGGGCAAACAGGGCTCCTATTTCTACTCTATCTAATCCCACACCAAAGGGTCCTATGTCTACTTCTTCTTTTGTTTTTGGCATCGGCTCTGGCCGAAACTGCTTGTATGCACTTCGACTCGCCAAGATTCTGAGGCATCTCCCAATGTTGTCATGGGTATGTTGAGACTTTTCTCCCGTAATGTATATAAACTGCTTGATCCAGGGTCTACACTTTTTTATGTGACCTCGTATGTGGATGTGCATCTTGATTATGGTCCCGAGAGTCTGTCGGTTGCTTTTTCTATTTCTACCCCAATAGGAGACTCTGTGGTTTCTAGAAGGGTCTATAGTTGGTGTATTATATTATTGGTGGTAGATATAGTCTTGTAGACTTGGTAGAGTTGGATATGGTTTATTTTAATATCATTCTTGGGATGGATTAGTTGCATTTGTGTTATGCTTTCTTAGATTGTCGGACCCGTAGGGTCATGTTCAAATTCCCTAATGAGCCAGTCATTGTATGGGAATATGGTTCCTTAGTACCTATGGTAAGGTTCATTTCTTATCTTAAAGCTCAAAAGTTAATTTCAAAGGGGGTGTTTGTATCATTTGGTCCGAGTTAAAGATTCTAATTTGGAAGATCCTTCTTGAGAATTTGTCCTTGTGGTTAATGTATTTCCCTAGGTATTTTACGATGATTTTCTCGGTATTTATCCTGATAGGGAAATTGATATTTTGATTGACCATGTTTCAAAAATTCATTTGATTTCTATCCCTCCTTATAGAATGGATCCAACGGAGCTAAAAGAGCTTAAGGAGCAATTTAAGGACCTCTTAGATGATGGTTTTATCTATCCTATTGTGTCTCTTTGGGGTTCTCCCTTTTTTGGTGTGCATGAAGGATATCTCCCTTCATATGTGCATTGATTATCGCCATTTGAACAAAGTGATCATAAAGAATAAATATCCTCTTCCTAAGATAGATGATTTATTTGATCAACTTCATGGTGCGAAGTGTTTCTCTAAGATTAATCTTAGATCAGGTTATCATCAGCAAAAAAGTAGGGATTCGAATATCTCTAAGATTACCTTTAAAACTCAGTATGATCACTATGAGTTTCTTGTCATGTCTTTTCTGTTGACCAATGCCCCTTCGACATTCATGGTTTTGATAAATAAGGTTTTCCATTCGCTCTTTGACATGTTTGACATTGTACTCATTAATGACATCTTAGTCTACTCTAAGAGTTAGGCGGATGATGTGGATCACCTCCTGATCTTGGGTGTATTTATACGTCTAAGCACTATAATTTATCCATATTTTAGCTATGTTTAGAGAACAAAGTGCCTAGTTTCTTATGTTTTTACTCTACTTCTATGTAATTGAGCTAACCGATGTGATTAACATGATATTAGGTATTAATGAGGTAGATGAAGACATTATGGGACTATGGAATGCGGATGGCATATGACACAAGAGAGAGTAGTAACCTGGACCAAATGTGGCGCCTAGAAACTACAATTTGGACCAAATGTGGTGCCTAGAAACTATGTCCAGGACTAATTTGTCATTTATAATTAGTTCAGGGACCTAGAAAGCAATTATGAGAGAAAAGATTATTAAAAGGCTTAATGCTGAATTTTTAATGAGGATTGAATTATTATGTAGTATTCTGAGAAGGGAATAGCGGCTTGGGGTGGAGAGAGAAAAATGTTTTTTCTCTCTTACTTTCACCATTCGCAGACTAAGATCGTCTTCTAGTTTTTGGTATGATGAATATATTTATGATGATTTTCGTTTTATTCATGAGTAGCTAAGTTTATTAGTTAGGGTTATGGAAGCCTTGTAGCATACAATTTATTACTTTGCATTTTGAATTCATTATGCATTGACTTGTTTATATCATACTCTCTTCGCTTATCTTGAATTCTCGTGGTTGCAAACATAGAGGATATGCCTTAAAATGCAACTTGTTCAAAAGAAAGGTTATTGTTCGGAAAAGAGAGTAGTGACAAGAAAATAGGATTAGCAACCCCTATTTCATAAGTTAATGCCTTAGCTGGATTAACTACTTGGATATTTTGTATTGTTTTTGGTAAATGCTTTTGATTCGAGAGAACTAAAGTGAATTAGTTCTTGATGGTTGAGAAACACTAGGATTATGTTATTAAATGCAATACATTTCTTTGTAAACACGATGCATGTATGAATTTGTAACGCCCATAGTTAGAAAGTATTGAAAACTATAAGGTGGACATAACCCTAACTTTCTATTTATCTGAATTTGAATACTACTACACATATTTCATCTTGTTAAACTGAAACCATTAATTTGTGAACTGAATCAAATCCCCCTATTTATTTTACGAAAATGAACGATTAAAAGTCAACTAATCTGCATACAACTTAATAAGCACCATATTCCCTATGGGATTCGACCCCAACCTAGTTCGGTTATATATTTGACAACGACCGCTTACTCTCTTGTAAGAGGTGTAGTTTGGGCGTATCACCTCCGTGCCGTGTTGCAAACTTTGATGGATCATCATTTGTATGCCAAGTTCTCTAAGCGTGGGTTTTGGTTAAAAGTCGTAGCTTTTCTTAGTCATGTTATCTCTAGTGAAGGGATCATGGTAGATCCCTAAAAGGTTGCTCCGGTTAAGAAGTGGCCAAGACCTATGACTCCAACCGATATTCAAAGCTTCTTGGGTCTAGCCAGTTGCTATAGAAGATTTGTAGAGAGTTTCTCAACTATAGATACCCTATTGACCACGTTAACCCTGAAGAAGGTCAAGTTCTTGTTGTTAAATGTGTGTGAGGGTATATTTTAGAGGTTGAAATATAATTTATTTTGGCTCCAATTTTGAACTTGCCTGATGGTAATGATGGTTTTTTGGTATATTGTGATGATTCTCAAATTTGTCTTAGTTGTGTGTTATTGCAACATGGTAGGGTGGTGGCCTATGCTTCTAGGTAATTAAAAGTTCATAAGAAGAACTACCCTACTAACAACTTAGAGTTGTTAGCCGTGATTTTTGCATTAAAGATTTGGAAACATTATCTCTATGGGTTTCGTGTTGATATCTTTTCCAATAATAAGAGTCTTTAATATGTGTTTACTCAAAAGTTGTAGAATCTCCATCAAAGAAGGTGGCTTGATTTGTTAAAAGACTATGATAAGAGTCTTCATTACCTCCCCGATAAAGCAAATGTATTCGCCAATGCTCTTAGCCATTTATCCATAGGGGGTTTAGCCCATGTGAATGAGGACAAGTAGGAATTGGTGAAGGACATTCACTATTTGGCTAATCTTGGTATTTGCCTTGTGGACATCGAGACTGGTAGTGTATTTGTGCATCAGATATCTCAATCGTTTCTTGTTGTTGAGATAAAGCAAAAGCGAGTATTGGAACCCAATTTGATAAAGATCAAGAGTAATGTAGGTGAACATAAAGTTACAAATTTTGTGATTTGTGGTAATTATATCTTGAGATGCCAAGGTAGGCTATGTGTTCCCGACGTTGATGGATTGAGGGAAAAGGTCATGACCGAGGCTTATGAATCCCGCTATGGATTCACCCTAGTTCCACCAAGAAATAACATGATCTTATAGAGTTCTATTAGTGGGGTAATATGAAATGAGATATGGCTAGTTATTTGGCCAAGTGTATGGTGTGCCAATAAGTAAAAGTTGAGCAGCCGAGGCCGAGGGGATTATATCAAGAGATTCCACTACCTGAAAGGAAGAAGGAGGCAATTAATATGGATTTCATTACCAATCTTTCTTGAACTCAGAATCAATGTGATCTATTTGGGTCATTATTGATAAAATGACCAAGTCTACTCACTTTTTGCCCGTGAGGTCTAATTACTCGATGGAAAATTATGCTAAGTTGTATCTTGCACAGATTCTAAAGTTGGATGGTGCCCCATTTTATATCCTCATGGATCGTGGTCCTTAATTTTCATCTCACTTTTAGAAGTCATTCCCAGAAGGTTTGGGTGGAGTGTACCTTAGTACCACTTTCCACTCGCAAACAGATAGGCAAGTCGAGAGGACCATCCAAACATTGGAGGGATATGTTATGGGCTTGTGTGATTGATTATGGTGGTAGTTGGTATGACCCCTTTCCTTTGATTGAGTTCATCTATGATAATCATTGTCATGACACCTTTTGAGGCATTATATGGTAGGAGATGTCAATCTCCTATTGGGTGGTATAAATTTAGCGAGGGTAAGTTTCTTGGCTCTGATTTAGTTCACCAAGCCTTAGAGATGGTGATTGTAATTTGTGATAGATTGAACACCACTCAAAGTTTCCAAAAGTCCTATGCGGATGTGAGGCGTAGGACATAGAGTTTAGTGTTAGCGATTGGGTATTCTTAAAGGTGTCTCCTATGAAAGAAGAGATGCAATTTTGTAAAAAGAGAAAGCTTAGTCCTCGATATGTTGGTTCCTACTTGATTTTGAGGAGGGTTGGAAATGTTGCCTATAAGTTGGAGTTTCCTTCTAGCATGAACTCCATTACTCAGGCTTCCATGTCTCTATGTTTTGAGAATATGTGGGTCATCCTTTGTTGGTTGTTCCCTTGAGGGATGTTGATATCTCGTACTCTTTGTCCTATGTGGAGATCTCGATGAGGATCTTGGATCAGCAAGTTTTCTGATTACAAATGAATGAAGTGGCTTCGGTAAAGGTTCTATGGAGGAACCAAAAGTCAGAGGAAGCTACTTGGGAGGCAGAAGAGGACAAGAAGTCCAAGTATCCACATTTGTTTCTCATCCCAAAAACTTTTGATGAAGGTATATGTTAATCTTCTGACCTTTATTTATGTCTTGATAGACAATGGGTTAAAGTCCCCAGTGTGTTGAATCAATTTGTTTTGACCAAGGGTTAAAGTCTCCAAGCTTTGAATTGATTTATATCTTGTTAGACCATGGGTTAAACTCCCAAATTCCATAGAATTATGTGTGTCCTTGTTGTAATAGGCTTAAGTCCCTTTTACTTTGAGTTGATTAATGTCATGGATAGATGATGGTTGCGAGTCCCTACTCCTTGAATTGAGTAAGCATCCTTGATAAGTCAATGTGTTAGTCTCTAAGTTGTGAAATGAGTAAGTGTTGATAAGTAAGGGTTTTAAGTCCCTTTGCTTTGAAATGAACAGGTGTCCTTGATAATTAATGGGGTTGAGTCTCAAAGCCAATGAAATGAATAGTCGATCGATGATGATCATAATGTACGTTGTATCCTTGTTGTGGGAATTTTTCCAACAAGTTTAAAGGTTGATTTTATGTGTGATAATGAGTTAACTTTTGTTTATGCTTGCCTTACCCGTCATTCGTGGACAAATGATCTATGTAGGGGTGAATTGAAACACCAAGACTTTGAACCATTGAAAAATTCCATCATTCGATGTTTCTGGGCTAGGTACGACTAGGGGCATGAGTCATACCCCTTGGATATGGGTTGTATTCTCCTCTCCCTCCCCTATTGTACACTAGATAGTGTGGTAGGGTTCACTTACTATCATATGTATGAGTGAGCCTCCAACCAATTGTACCTTAAGGTACGAGTCGTACCAAGACTAATTGTATAGAGTGAAGTCTTAGCTTGGAGTGGACTATTTTTGGTACGATTGATGGATATGATTTAGGGCATGAGTCATACCCATTAGATATGACTCAATGGTTGGTAGTTGTACCCTAACCAGTGTGGATGGCTAGGAGAAGCCTAGGATATGAGTTAGGGTACCACTCGTACCCAGGGTATGGTTCCTTGAGTGAGTCGTACCTAAGTACATGATTATTTTCCAGCTTTTAACTAAGGGCTTTATGGTTATTTCCTACAATAAAAACCCTAAGTCCCCTCACTATATAGGTGTTTTTAGACTCCCTAACATCTATTTTTGTGGATTAAACACCCTAAATACTCTCTCAAACTCATTTGTGAAGAATTTGAGGCTAGGGTTTCAAGGGTGATCTTCTAGAGGCAAAGTTAAGTCAAGATTCATGGTGAATCAAGTTTTCTAAGGTATTTAACTCTCTCCTATTCTAAATAACTCAAAACCATGTATTTTACATTTTTATTAGTAAGTGTACAGGGAGATTTTGAAATCAAATGATAAAGGTTTTAATGCCTTGTGTTGAATAATGTTTAACCTTGTTTAGACTTGTGTTGATGCTTTATATTGGTGATGTTTTGCCCATCAAGGTGCTTGTTGTTTGTGGTTAAATAAGTGGATCTTGAGTAACCCTAATTATGATGATTTCTACTTATAAATTGGCCTTGATAAAGGCATGCACACAAAGTGTTTATGAAAATATCTAAATAAATTGTCTAGTTACATGTTGATGATGTTTTGAACTTGGGAAATGACCCAATAATTATGAATAGTTGATAAATGATATTGTAAAGGTATATGAGCCATGTATTTTAAAGTTAATGATCTTGTGTAATGCCCCAAGTCTATACCCTGGATGCTACACGGTGCTCATAATCCCGAAGGATCATAATCTAACCCATGACTTGTACCTACTGCAATAACTAAATAATGGTACTGTAATATGCGGAAATTAGACAAAAAACATGCCATAAGGTTCAATACTATAATAAAATTGAATACGATATAACAAATACCAAATCTGATACATCTGTTTGAAAATACTTTAGTCTGAAACAACCTTAAAACTGCCAAAAATATGGAGTTGATGGGATAAGTCACCAACTAGGTCCGAACTGCTAAAATAAGCTGAACTAATGAAATGATCATCATTCCCTTGAAATTAAGAGGACTCACCACTAACTTTGTTAGTTGAATATCTAAACTGCTAAATATGATCCGGAACTCGTGCGTCTGAACTAATGATATAAAACATCATAGAGCAAAAGAAAGGTATGCATCAGTACTTTGAATGTACCAGTATGCTAAGTGAGGTAGGCTGAAGTGCATGGGTTCATATGCATGAATAATACTGACTGAATGACATGAATATAACTAAATGGGAATACATACATGAATACATATACGGTAATCTGAGGTCGTGATAACACTGGATACTGAGTTCTAAATTACTGATTTACTGATATTTGAGTTTACTGATATAGCGTAGATGATAACTAAGGGATTGTATCAGATAGTATTGATCCTGTGGAACTATACTGAGTTCCATACTAAACTGAGTGACTGTATGTCACAGTCCTGAATCTGTAGAACTAAAATGAGTTCTATTCTAAGACTGGAACTGAAACAAAGACTATGGGAGGTAATCATTAAACTTACATGCCTTTTTCTGAATAGATTGGGGTCCAACCTGTAACCCCAGTTGGAAGGGTGTCAGCACCATGCCATGGGTAAATAAAAGCTGTGAGTTAACCCTCTTTCACAGGAAGCTCTTTTGACAACCCTGACCGACAGGAAAACATGTACGAAATGTATCAACCCTGGTCTGGCAGGAAGATATCTCAACCTCTTCTGACTATGTAGTTCTGTAATGTAGGGATTGATACTAAGGGTCAAACCCTCTATTGGCAGGAATGCACCCATCCTAGGGTTAAATCGGTACTGAATCCTACTCCTATCTAAATAGACACTGAATTGTTTTCCTAGTTCATACTAGGCTTGACTGAACTGTTACTGATTATATTGTCTAACTGAACTGAACTGAGTTCAATGAGTTCTGTTGATTGATGGAATACTACTGAATTTTTTTAAATGGCTGCATTTATTGAGGTCTGATTTAAATACTAAACTGGACTGGACTGCTACTGGGTCTAGTGAGTTTTTCCTGAGTTCTATAACTAACTGAGAGTACTACTAATCGTGACATAAATGATACTATCCAGAGACTGACCATGGCTCTAGGTAATCATCTAAATTGTCGAGTATTAAATACCCCCACGACTCAATAGCATAAATTATAAGAGATGGTACAATCTTGAAACATGATAAACAACTACTTGATCATCATTCCTTCATTGAGACATTCTAGCAAACACTTGCATGACGTGAACTTGAATACATGCTAACATGATATAATTTCATTATTTAATTCTCATGAACAACTCGTCAAACACTTGGAAGGCATTATTTATGCACATATTACTAATCAACACATGAGCATCACAATTTGAAGGCTTTAACATGAATTCACATGATTCTACATACATAATAGTTGTTTTTACATAATTTTTGCACCTAATCATGGAGTAGAAATCCAATCAACAATATAATCATGAATACACTTGAATCCAAATCATGGAAAGCATCAAATCAATCTACTTGAAGTTTGAAAGAGTTTGTTGGACTCCAAGGGTGGAAGGAACCCTTGGATGAACACTTGACATACCTTGGTTGCTAAATTCCTGAAGAAAAATGGTGGAAATCTTAAGCCTTGGCCTTGAAATTAAATCACCTAGGGGTTTTGTTCTTGAGCAATTTAAGAGAATATAAGTAAATTTTTCTCAATATAGGCTGTGTTTTAGGGATGAATAGGGGTTGGAAAAAGACCCTAATACCCTTGAGGATGGGTCTTTTTAATTACTGAAAGCCGGATTGTTGATGCATAGACCAACGCGCCGCATTATTGGCATCAATGCGATGGCTAATGAACCGCATCAAGTGTATGTCAATTCACAAGAAATTGCCACTGGAGCCAAGGAAAATATGCGATGACCACCGCACCACGCCGAGATTGTGTCGATGCATTGTTTTGGATTCAAACGAGGTGTAAAAAATACAAAACTCATCCGGGAACACCTATTGACATTTATGATCATGAATCAAACTAAAGTTCGATACTTTAAGGTCATAAGAGTCGTGAAATAGAGTTACCAACTTATGAAGGAAAAAATATTACGAGGTCTGAATACTTAGCTAGAATTTTCTAAGTCTAGGACCCCTTATCTAGCTTAAAAGAATGAATTGAGCTTAGGATTTTGTGTGGTCTTACAATATATCCCCATTGGGAACATTCATCCTTGAATTAGACCTATTAAACTGAGAATACTGATAGACTAGATTTTGACACCGGACATGCACAACTGAAGCATGATTTCATGACTGAAATTATTGATATACTGAATTATCATACTGAACATACATATCTGATGCATGCGTGTATAGATGAACATGAGTCATGAATGCATGACTAGGATTACTGATAAGCTGAGTTTATATACTGAACATGCATGCCTGATGCATGAGTACATAACTTAACTGATTTGTGAATACACGACTGAGTATAAAACGTTAATTGATACCAAGTTGGAAGTTATGTCTGAACATGAGACTGAGTAAATTCCATGGAAAACTCTTACCTTGAGCTAAGTCTGAATTTGTGGAGAAGAGGTGAGGATACTTGATCCGTATGTCTTCCTTTTCTTCCCAAGAAGCTCCCTCAACGGACTAATTTTGCTAAAGAACTTTGACTAGAGGGAATTTATATTTCCTCAGTCTGTGAATCTGATAATCAAGGATTTCGATTAGGATCTCTTCATAAGAGAGGTTTTTCTAAATATCTATTTCCTCTATAGGGAAAATGACTACTGGGTCACCTATGCATTACAAAGAGACATGGAACACTGGACGCACTGAAGCTAAGTATGAAGGCAACTCAAGCTCGTAAGATACCTTTTTTAAATGGCTGAAAATTCGGTAAGAACTAACATATTAGAGACTGATTTCCCCTTCTTGCAAAATTTCTTCACTCCTTCCATAGGAGGGATTTTCAAATACACAAAAATCACTAATCTCAAACTCTAGATCCTTTCTGCGTATATTTGCGTACGATTTCTATCGGTTCTGACCTTTTTAAGCCTTTCCCTAATCAACTGAACTTTCTCTAAGGTATCAAATACCAAGTCAAGACCTACCACTGTGGCCTCACCCACTTCAAACCAACCGATGAGAGATCAATACATCCTTCCATAAAGTGGTTCAAACGGATCCATCTGAATGTTGGAATGATAGTTGTTATATACAAATTCAATCAATGGCAAGTGGTCATCCCAAAAACCTTTAAAGTCTATCGCACACACTCGCAACATATCTTCTAAAGTCTGAATGGTCCTTTCAGCTTGACCATCTATCTAAGGATGAAAGGCTATACTGAAATATACTTGGGTACCAAGACCTTTTTGGAAAGCCTTCCAAAAATGAGAGGTGAACTGGGTACCTCTATATGAGATAATGGATAGTGGAACACAATGCAATTTGACCAACTCCCTGATATAGAGTTTGATGTAATCCTCGACTGAATAAGAGGTATGGACTTGTAGGAAATGAGTTAATTTAATCATCCTGTCTACAATGACCCAAACTGAATCATGCTGGTGATGAGTATAAGGAAAATCTATCACAAAGTCAATGTTTAATTTTCCCATTTTTGGGTAGGAATACTAAACTCCTGCATGGACCCACTTAGTTTTTGGTGCTCAATCTTAACCTGCTGACATGTTGAGCAGCTAACCACAAACTCTGCAATATGTCTCTTTATCCCACTCCACCAATAGATCTCTCACAAATCACGGTACATCTTAGTGGCCCCTGGATAAATAGAGTAGCATGCACCATGAGCCTCTACAAGAATTCACTGCCTAAATTCATCTACACCTGGCACACATAGCCAGCTCTAGCAGTGCAACACACTATATCCCCCTTAGGAGAAAACCTCTATCTTCTGATCTCTGACTGATTCCTTTAACTTGACTAGACTGGGATCCCTATCTTATAATTTTTTCACCTCAAAAACTAGGGATGATTATAACTCCTCTGTACCCATGCACTACCTTATGATGAATCGACTAAGCGAACACCTAGTCGGGCAAGCTGATGAAATTCCTGAGCTAACTTCTTCTTACCATCCTCCACATGATCAACACTCCCTATAGACATCCTACTAAGAGCATCAACTATTACATTGGCTTTACCTAGATGATATAGGACACTCATGTCGTAATCCTTCAACAACTCCAGCCACCTTCTCTAATTGAGGTTTAAATATTTTTGAGAGAACACATACTGTAGGCTCTTATGGTCAATGAACACATCAATGTGCACCCAATACAAATAGTGCCTCCAAATCTTTAAGGCAAAAAATACTGTTGCTAACTCAAGATCATAAGTAGGATAGTTCTTTTCATGGGGCTAAAGCTATCTAGAGGCGTAGGCTATGACCTTACCTCTCTACATTAAAACACACCCCAAACCTACTCTGGAGGCATCACAATATACCACAAACCCATCTGAACTATCTGATAGGGTCAAAACTGGAGTTGTAGTGAGTCGGGTCTTTAATTCCTGAAAACTCTTCTCACAAGAATCTGACCACTGGGAATTGACATGCTACAGATACTAATTCAAGAGTAGGGGTTTCTGAACTAGAATTCTGGACTCGAATGAGATGGTAGACACATCCCTTAGATATTATTTTTCTTGACCTTAGGTAAGAAATAAGCTGACCCCTAAGTGCTGAAGTACTATACCTCCACTCAAGGACGAGTTCATTTAGAAACTAAAACTGGACAATTTTGTTTCTGCAGTCGATTGATGCATAGTAGGAATGAAGCCAATCCATGCTGAGAATGACATCAAAATCAGTCATCTCTAATTTGACTAAGTCTGCTAAACTGAATTTCTGAGATACCATAACCGGATAGTTCCTGTATACCCACTAGGCTATGATAGATTTACCCACTAGGGGAGAGACTGAGAAAGGCTTTTCTAGGATTTTGAGACTGACTCCAAAGTCAACAACTATGTAAGGAGTAACAAAGGACAATGAAGCTCCTGGGTCTAGCAAAGCATAAACATGTAAATGATAAACTTGTAACGTACTAATGACTACATCAGGAAACTCTCCTGATCCTATTGGGATTGAAGTGCATATAGTTTTTTTGGGCGCTGCCCACTGGTGGGATTGGATGCGGCACCCTACTGATTTAGGCGATTGGACTGAGTTGGGGGATGGTTACTCTGACTCTAAGAACCCACCTGAGGACACTGTCTGACCATGTGGCCTAGCTTGCCACATTCGAAGCACACATCACTGCTAGCTCTGCAGCTACCCTGGTAGTTTTTACCATACTTTTAACAAAGCAGATTTGTTTGGGAAATACTAACACTACCCTGGGGTTTAGGGCATGACACCCTATCTCTGTTGCCATGTCTAAATTTAGGCACAAGAGCACTAGATGAGGATAGATCTGGAACTGAGGATTTTGGAAAGAACTAAGAATGATTCCCACCCTCTAACTTAGGCTGAGCAAAGTTGAAACAACCTGTTCTCGCTCTCTTATTCTCTTTTTTTTTTAATTCTTATCCTCCTATTTCTACTAAGCATAGACCATGAGCCTAGATATATCTATCTCCTTAATCAACATTACGGTCCTACACTCCTTGACCAGACTATTAGACACGCCAAACACAAACTTACTCATCTTAGATCTGCTATCTGCTACCACATGAGGAGCATATTTGGCTAACTGATTAAACTTAAGAGAATGTTCTTTTACTGTCATGTTGCCCTGCTTTCGATTTATAAACTCCAAAACCTTTTCTTTCCTCAACTCTAGCAAAAAGAACCTATCTAGAAAAGCAACAACAAACTCCTCCCATTCTATGGGCCCTGTATCTGTAACCCTTTATTTCTTCCACTATTTAAACCATGAGTGTGCCATATCCTATAAATTATATGCGGCCAACTCAGTGCTCTAAACAACTGTCACTCCCATAATGTCTGTAACTTTCTACACCTGATCAAGAAACTCCTGAGGGTCATCTCCGACTTAGACCTAGTAAAAGATGGAGGGTTCATTCTAGTGAAATCCCAAATCCTGGCAGTAGTAGTATTGGCCACTGGTTGGCCAGAACAGCAGTTGGGCATTCATTCTAGGCTGCCACAGAATAAGATAGGGTGGTGAAAGCTGCTCTGAACTTTGTGTGGGAGATGTGTTACTCCAGAGGATCTGGCTAGATAGGCTGGGGTTCTGGCTGGTCTCCCATTCCTCTTTTCTTAGTCTTCTTTAGAGGTATATTCTGTAAATAGAAGAGAAATTTGGATTAGAAAGGGAGTTTAACTCAAGCTCATGCTCACTCGCATGACATGAATACTAAAAGAAGGGAAACTTTTCCTAAAACACCTCAAAGCCTCCTATCCATAAGTGTGGCGCGCTACACATCCTTGCATAAGATTCTACAAGATGCAGCTTTCAGACTATCTAGGACTCTGTTGAACCTTAGGCTATAATACCAAGTTTGTAACGCCCCGAGACTATACCCCAGACACTATATAGTGCTCATAACCCATGACTAGAACTTACTGCAATAGTTGAATAATAGTACCGTAATATGTAGAAATTAGGCAGAAAAAATATGTAATACCCCGAACTTTCTTTAAGTCAAATCTAGTCTTCAAAAGAGTTAGCAATGACTCCCTAAATGATTAATGTTTAAATCAGATAGAATTTGACCAATGATACTAATTTTATCCAAATTCGGTATTGAAGTAAAAAGTTATGGATGTTTTACTGAGAACTGTCAGAATTGCCCAGAAGCGATGGTCAGGCTGACGGACCGTCGAGCTAGCGACAGACCATTACCCAAGCCATAGCGACTAAGGCAGTGAATCTAATTTCTGGTGAAGTGTGATGGCCAAGAACGATGGACTGTCGAGCTTGATACGCCTAAATTACAACTCTTGTTAAAAAGTGCAAGCGGTCGCTGTCAAATATAGAACCCAACAGGGTTGGGTGTCGAATCCCACAGGGAATACTATGATCACTAAGTATTGCGATTATTATTAGACTGTTGATCGAAGGTTCCAAGGTAAGGGGGGTTTCAGTTTAGGTGCACAAAAATATTATCAGTGTAACGATGAGTTGATATGTGTAATACTACTTGATCACAGAGAATGACAAGTTAGGGTTATGTCCACCTTGTAGCTTCTACTTCTTTATTAACTATGAGTAATATGGATTCTATGCATGCATGCACTTATAGAGAGACGTATTCTAATTCTAAATCTAAGTGTTTTTCAACCATCAAGGATTTATTCACTTTAGTTCTCTCGAATCTAAAGTGTACAACCAATTGTACGAACTCTCCAAGAAGTTAATCCTGCTAAGGCCTTAACGTGTAAAATAGAGGTTGGAAACCCTCTTTTCTTGTCGCACTCTCTTTTCCAAACAGTAACTTTTCTATCGAACAAGTTATTGCTATAATGGCGCATTCCCTATGTTTGCAACCACAAGAATTCAATCAAAATGAAGAGAGTAATGATATAAGTGGATTAACACATCATAAATTTAAAAACCCATAGCAATAGAGAGTATACTACAAGGTTTCCATAACCCTAACAAATAAACTTAGATACTCATGAATAAAACGAAAATCAAAATAGACATATTCATCATACCAAAACTTAGAACAATCTTGGTGATAAAGATGACTAGCGACAATAAGAGAGAAACGCGTTTCTCTCTCTCCGTCCTCGAGCTAAGCTGCTTTCCCTTGTGTTCAAAATAATACAGAACGTGAATAATCCCTAAAAATTCACCAATAATGCTTTTAATAACATCCTTCTCTAATAAATTGCTACTGCATCCTTAACTATTTAAAAATATTGAGTTTGCACGGAAAAAAGTTCCTATACATCATATTTAGTCCAAAAACTGCTTTCCTTTTTATGTGAAGTTTTCCTTTGCTGTCCATAGGTCCCCAAAGTGCTGTAATCTTCCTCATTAGTACCTGAAAAGCATGCTAATCACATAGGTCAGCTCACTTAATTAAAAAATAGACTAAAAGTGCAAGAATTATGTATTTTATTCTCAAAACTTAGGTAAAACATGGGTAAGTTACGGTGCTTAGACGTATAAATACGCCCAACATCACCACCCCACACTTAAAGCTTTGTTTGTCCTCGAACAAAATAGTATATTCATGTGAATACCTAACTCAACTTCACAAGAGTAACATAAAATTTTCAACAAGACATACACGACAATTATTAACAAATAGTAGATTTCTTGATCATTACTAGAAACAACTCACCCTCCAACATAGACTCATTAAGTTGGTTAATTCGTATACACAAGTTAAGCCAAAAAAAATCACATAAAACTACCCAACAATCATCAACTTTGTGCGCTCACACAAAATGTTACCCATGATCACTCATAGTTTTGCATTTTTCAGAAATATGGGTATAAGAACTTGCTTGATCTCACTCTCACAAAGAATTCTTAGATTACAACTGATGACCATATGCTTGCCTTTAGTATAATGCTCCACTAATATCAGAATGCTAAGGTTAGGATCAAATAGGTCTTTACGAGTTGTAAAGTAGGCTAAAGGGACGGGTAGGACTATTTTGGCCAGAAATGGTGACTAAGTTCCCTAAGCGCTTTAATACACTACCTTATGCCATTTACACTAACTTTTAATAACCACTCTACCTTCCTTTCATCTACCAACCCCCCTTCACCCATTTTGTTACTCAATCAAAAACACTATTATGGGATATACAACTCTTTTTTTTTTTAAATATTTGTTTTTATTTTTTTATTTTTTTATTTATAACAACATTTTTTTTTTTGTTAAGAATCCCTATGATAGCCACCCTCGATCACAATATTTTTATGTACCAATAACTAAACTTTGGGGCATCACTTTGACCATTTTTCTCTTATTTTACCACACTCTTTACTCAACTTGATTCTATAATTTAAAGCGCTTAGGAGCTTTTGGATCAAATTATGGTCTTTTAAAAAAAATGGATTAGGCTACATATGAGGTTGCCAAAGAAAATAGCTAAAGGCTCAATGGCTGTTCACTAGGACAATGTAAAAAGGTAGGTAAAAAGAAGATAAAAACTCAGGGCTGCCAAAGAAATGCCTAAATCATCTCCTAAAATCACAATCTTTATTTCGCTTCACACACACACACACGGCAAGTTCTAGCATCAGTCGCAACAAAGAATATACAATAACCTTACACACACATGGCACGTGGTCAATTTAATTAGGAGCATTATAGATTCTTGACCCAACAGATAAATGAATTAAACCACAAACAATTATCACAGAATGAGTCACAATTTAAAGCCTAAATGTTTCAATAGTAGTGATTCAGCACAAACTCCTGTTATAATGCCATGCCGTTTATAAGAACAATTTCATGCAAAAAATCTGACTAATTACAACTAACTAACTATGATTAAATTAAAACAACTATAGAATAAATGCAGGCAAGCAGTATGCAATACAGCAGACAAGGCAATCAATACAGCAGACAAGGCAATCTGCAAACAAGGCATTCCAGGCTTACACGTACTTATACCCGCACCCCACACTAAGCAGGAACACACTGCCCTCAGTGTAAACAAATAAGCAAAAACCTGGTTAGTCAGACTCCTCCTCTACATCCGGGGTCATACCCCCTGTGTCAGAATCATCATTAAAGTTTTCATCATCAGAGTTTTCCTCCACATCAGAGTCTAGCAGTCGGTGATCATCATCTGTCGGCACATCATCATCTAGAGGTTCTTCAAAATTTACCCCCACTCCATACATGGCCCGAGCATGCTCATTAAGCGGGTAGTCATAGTCCAACTGCCGAAGCTCTGCATCAGTCGACACACGACCCCCATTCATTATAGTAAACCTAGTCATGCCATACAGATGGCAAAAAAAACTCTCATCTCGAGCATGTCTCTTGGCAGTGGTAAGGTTGATGCCTTGATTAGTTTCTGGATCTTTGATTTTCGTGAGATCTACCTTCTTTGGATTTTGTGGCAACTTATGGTCTGCTGGCTCCTCCTCAATGTGCTCTTTCCTTAAAATTGCAGTCAACAAGTTGCTGAAATTGAAATGGGACCTTTTATGGACCCTTGCTTTTTGCATCGACGTTCATATAACTGCACAAATATTGATGGTAACATTCGTCATTAGAGCATATACCAAGAAGACTCGATCACACGTGACCTTAGTGTATTGTGTCCCAGGAATCAAGCAGGAATTGACTATTCTTAACCATATGCGAGTTTCTCTGTTCAAGCAAGCATATGGGTAAGTATTGTGATGACCATTATCTTTATGACGAGTCCACCTGGTCATGGACCTTGAGCCACACAATGTATGTCTGATGGCTCTGTAGGGAGGTCTGTGGTAGAGCTCTTTGAGTTGTGATTGATCTACACTTGGAGTACCCAAGAAAGAGTTAAAGAAATCAGCGTTCAATTGCAAGACTTACCCCCGAATCTTTACTTCATTACCCGTAGTCCTTGGGGACCAGTTGGCATAAAACTCTCAAGTCAAATCAAGATTACATTCGCCTAGGTCTCGGAAGATAAAGTCAAGATTTAGTGCCATAATCTTTGCCAAAATGCGAGGGCAGTTCTTTGCTAAACTTTCCCTCTGCATCGACTCCACATGTACATATTTATTCACTTTATTGTTTCTATACCATTCCTTCCCTTTCTCCTCCAGAACCCATTTGATCCCAAAAGTGCGTCGAGGCACTTGATGAGAGGAGGAATCAGCTTAGTCCTTTCTTGACCTTTTTTAACCTTTTTGTGAGGTGGATGCTTTCTCCTTTCCCTGTTGTCCTTTCGAAGCCATGTTACCTGAGATCATAATAGGGTCATGTTAGTCTCATTTCATAAAATTCACTATAATCGAAAAAGAAAATAGTGATGGCACCACCCCACACTTAATATGTTTGCACAAACTAATTTAGGGAGTGTGTTTGATTACTCAAACTTCATCGACATACATTTAGATGGTATGTGCCCACAACATTATTAGTGCAGGCACACTTTCAACCCTTCACTTTATATAACAATTTCTCCATGTGATATAGAGAAGCAGCACACAATGGTCTTGTAATCTTGACTATCATTTCCAACTTTATTTCATTGGAGCAATGCAATCTTTGAACAAGACTACCACATAGAAATCTTATCATGCTATAGCATAGAAACAATTACACAATCTTATGCTTTTGGTTAACCATGATCATTACATCGAGGAACGAGTCACTCACATAGTCAAGCTTACAACTCCCAAAATTATGCATTAAAC